>NC_065923.1:16517930-16715430 GCF_024586455.1 Bactrocera neohumeralis
TATTTATGTCCACTTCTACTTGTAATACATGAAATATACTTATATACATATGTATACCACAGTATGTACAGACATTGGAAAACATCTAGCAGGTCAAACGTCCCGTCACATAGATGGCGCTACTAGAATTAAGTCCACAAGATTATTAGTTAGCCCTAACCTTCAGAAGGCGGGTGTAGAAATTTGACCGCTTTCCCTACTTTTTGATTTCGCTATCCTCACCTATATTACAGTTTTGCGCTCTTTCTACTATGAATATATAGGTTTATGTCTATTTTAAAAATAAATTAAAATTTTATTTTTACTTATTAAATGCCCGCAATTAAAATCGTATTAGCCTAATTACGCAATATAAATTTAGATTATTTCAGAAAATTATCATAATATGTAAACCATTTTACAGGTGTCTAAGGCCTTCCTTTTTTATATAAATATTTATGTAGGTATATGCCAATATAATAAAAATAGCAAAAACAACAAAAAAATGCATACAAATTATTCATAAAAAACAGAATAACTCAAAATTGTTGATTAAATACACTCTCATTCCCATAATATTTATCTCAAGTATTAAAAAAAATTTGCGGCACAACACCCAGTGTGACAGCCTATAAAACCGTAATTTTGGGAATTAAACAAAAAAACTACTGAACATATTTTGCGAAATTTTAAATGTATAATTATACCTGTATGTTTTCAGAATACACATTTAAATTTTTGCTGCACCGAAGTTAATATACCCTTCACAGGTGCATTTCTTTTAGTAACTATGTGTTCAGTTTATATGAAAGCTATATGCTATAGTAATCCGATCTGAACAATTTTTTCGGAGATTACATTGTTGCCTTAGGAAATAATCTATACCAAATTTGTTGAAGATACATTGTCAAATGTGAAAGCTTTCCATACAAGAACTTTCCGGCAGTTCCGACAAATGAGCAGCTTCTTGAAGAGAAAATGACGTTTGCAAAATTTCAAAACGATATCTTAAAAACTGAGGGACTAGTTCGTATATATACAGATAGACGGACGGACGGACAGACAAACAGACGGATATGGCTAAATTGACTCAGCTCAACATACTGATCATTTATATATGTATATACTTTATAGGGTCTCCGACGCTTCCATCTGGGTGTTACAAACTTCGTGACAAACTTAATATACCCTGTTAAGAGTATAAAAATATACAGTGCCCAAACAATGACATGCGATCGAGAAAAATTAAAAATTGACAAAATATCAGCACTTAAAAAGATGAATTTTATCCAACATTTTCCCAAGATCTCCCGATAAGAACGGAATTATTCCAGCAATGCTACAGAATGCGCTGCTGAGATGCATAAAGTTCAGGTATGGGCCACACTCACACCGAATGCAGATAGAAACAACTCAACCTACTTGAAAGAGTTTAGGCCTATCAGCTCAACTGCCTTTCTGCTGAAAACGTTAGCAAAAATCTCGGACGTGCACATTAGGGCCGAAGCGCCTCCTAGAAGTTTATCCAAGGCGCAGCACGCATATACGAAAGGCATATCAGACTGCACTCCACACACGGGTATTTAATATCGAAAGGATCTTGAATATAAGGAACATTTCTGGAGTGTTCGACATAGTCTCAATTGATCCTGCTATACAACGCTGGATTTGAAGCCTCTTAGCTTCTAGAACGATAAGAGCGGAATGAAACGACGCTAGAATGACAAAGAAAGTCTGTAGAAGTACTTCGCAAGGTGGAGTGCTGCTAAGTGAATAAACTGCTAAGAAACTTGGATGACAAAGCCCCTATGATAGTAGCATATGCGGACGACATTGCCATCTCAACAACGGGAAAGTATCTACAGACCATTAACAGTATTATGACAACCCTCTCAATACATTCCTTAATTGGGCATCGCAAGCGGGTTCGGAGTTGAACCCGGAGAAAAAGGATATGCTTGTGTTCAGAAAAAAGCACAAAAATCAACAATGGAGGTTCCCTCGCAAGGTCTTGGACAACAAACTGCTGTGGAAGCACAATGTGGAAGAAAGATTGAGAAGGCTAACAATGCTTTGAATGCGTGTAGTCAGATCCTCGCCACAACTTGGGGGTTCTCTCCCTCTCATGCACCAATGCTGCACAGCTAATGTAAGACCAATTCTGCTCCACGTTACAGAAGTACGACTATAGTGGATAGTCATACGGAAATCCTCCTACGGAAACCAATGGAAAGTGTTCAGAAGCTCGCTTCGCCGTGCATAATGAGCGCTTTAAGAACAACTCCAATGACGGCTCTTGAATTGGTACTAAGCCTGCCACCTATAGACCTCTTTGCTGAAATCGGCTGGACGACTACTGGCTGCAGAAAAATTTATATACAGAACGTTCGGTCACATCTCGATGAGTAATGGCGGTGTGGCAAACACCGACTACATGATGCCATCTTTCAACTGGCAAAAAGGTTCAAAGTAGACATAGAAAAAAGCTGTGCGCAACACTCTAAAGATTTATACAGATGGCTTAAAAATGAAGGATGGAGCTGGTGCGGGGATACACTGTCCAGAATTAGGTATAAGGCAACCTTTCAAGTTCCTGGACCACTGCCGTAAATTTCAAACTGAGGCCTTTGCTACTACGAAAGCCGCAGAGCTGGCCTCCAATGCACCTGCAGTCAATTCCAAAGTCAACATCTACGTAGACAGCCAATCAGCCATCAAAGCTGTTACCACGTATCGCATATCGGCCAGAAATGTCTTGGGAAGCAGGACAGCAATGTAGAGTATTGCCAGAAGCAAGCAGCTTCACTTCTACTGGGTGCCAGGTCACAAAGTCATCGAGGGTAATGAAATAGTGGACGAGATTGCCAAGAATGGTGCATGACTAACACCTGAAAACATTGGAAACCCATGAATAGTCTATACAACAAAGTGAACAGAAGCATGATAGAGAAAATCAAAACCCGATGGAGCTGCAAAAAACATGTGCAAACCGTTGGATCGGAAGTAAACAAAACTTCTATTGGCACTCGATAGAAAAGACTGTAGGAACATGTTCGGAATACTAACTAGTCACAGTTTGGTGGTAACACACTCTCGCAATTTGGGGCTGACAGATCGAGAAGACTGCAGCAAATGTGTAGAGATCGGCATCAGGAAAACAATGGATCATCTCTTGTGCACTTTTCTCGCAATGGCAAGACTACGCGTGTTCAAGGCTTACTAATCTTTTAGAAGGCGTCTGAAAATAAATAAATTTAAGTACCCGAGCGTCTTCGAGTATGGAAGAATTTTCGTTAAACTCCGCGTAAACCTTTTTCCGAAATAAAATGGAAATAGTTTGAAAACAAATTCGTCTCTTCGCCAGCCACACCTCTCACAATAAGAAAAATAGTTCCCACACGCGCATATTCACCACACATACCACCAAATATATTTATTATGCGAACTAAGCTCTCGAACACTTAAAATCACAATTGCGCTCATTACGCAATACATAAAACATATGTATATGTTGCAAGTATGCCATTTAGAGTACACATATACATCTATTTCTTAAATATGTTTGAGTCCAAGTGTGGATGGAACTTTAGAAAACTTGCGCTAAAGTAATTTACTGCCATGCAAAATGACATTCATCTGCTTAAGTTGTCAAGTGGCATGCAGCATGTGGCATGCTAGTGTTTGATAGACTGCTAAACTTTTGCACACCAGTCGACACACAACGACACAACTATCGACTATGCACCGTTCATAAGCCAGAACTTCCAAACAAAGGCGACAACACTATTTATTATGGCGAAACTACAAACAATATTATTTATTAGCGCCTGAGTTGGAGTGTGTCGCTGTGTGTTGACATACATATATATTTCAGTGGTGCATAGCATACGACGACTATACATTTAGGTACAGCTATAGTCCGTTAATATATAAATATTGCCATAAAGTTCGCTTCTTGTGCCACATATGTTGTTAGAGCTTCATGTGTATATGTGTACGTATTTAATTTCGAAAGTGTGAGTGGTGAGACGTAGAATGTCGCCAGTTGAATAGCTTACGCTCTGCTAGCAATGAAATCGCTTCTGCGCCTGCATTTAGCAGCTGACAAAATTAAATGTGCCAGCGAACAAATTTCCACACTAAACTCAGTGGCTGCCTCAATGGTAACCCAGAGCTCAAATTTATAAGTTCTAAATTACTTTGTAACTAGTTTGCGACACAAAGGCAACTAGTCTGCAGACTGACTTTTCCTCTTCACATAACAAGCTTGATATCGAATGAGATATCACTATGTTTGATCCGAAAAATAGCAGTTTCACACTATATAGTTGAACATAAATACATTACATTCAAGTACCAAATATATTCTAAGAAAGAATTTTTTAAACTTTTTATAGTCTTCTTGTTTTCTTAACATATTGACCACTCCACCTAACTCTGCTAAGAGCCCTGACTTCACCTTCTATCTTTAACAGTCCAAATGTGATTCCCAACTTCATCACATCACATCACATCACATCAACGATAAAACCTAACCAACAATTTACCCACTTCTTTACCCAAACTTCGAAAAATAAAGGTTAAGTGAAACCCTCTTCAGACTAGTTCTCAGATAGTCCGAAATCTTAGTATCTGACGTTTCACTATAGCCATATTTATTTCTCTGCGTGTGTGTAAATATATGTAGTTCATCATGCCTTTCATGAAACTTTGCCTTTGTGAGCACGACAAGTATAAAGAAGAGATTTTAAAATTAAATATGGCATGTTGCAAACACCTCACACATCGTTGCACATTATTAAGTACAAAGCTGCTGGAGACAATATTTCAATGAGACAAATGTGTAGTATACAAAATAGTTTTAGTGTTTTGCTTTATTGGAAACAATCTCTTCGATTGCATTTCTAAGAGAACTTGAGCTCTGAAAGTGTTGCCATAATCATCATTGAACTATGTTCCATATTTTCATAAACTTCTCGAATTTCTTTCTCTCAGGCTTATATAGGCAATCGTTAAGCTGAGACAAAACTAGTTTAGAGCAAGTTTTTCAAGTTTTCAAGAATTATACTACATTGACTTATCAAAAATCTCACATGGGGATTTAACAAAGAAGATGAGGGTCATCGTAGAGTTCAACAATATGCATAAAATTGCTTACAATAATATACAAGTAGGAAGGCATATCGAAGAGAAATACTTTACCCGTATAGCCTCCAGTAATTAATAATATACCACAACTCTATTCCAAAATATGTTTAAGGGACGCATCTTCGCTGACAGCCTGAACAAAGACGACTTTAGGAATCGTTTAAGTACATATTTGTTTGAGGCATGTACAAAAAATAACGGAAATTTTCGTTTTTTGAAAAAAAAATCAAACTCGCTATTTAGAATATACTAAAACGAAGGCACTTTAGGGTTCTCTTTATTTTTTGGAAATAAGAAAAAGTCACACAAAACCATGTGTATAGGGTATATGAAGTCAGTATTGTTTTTGCCCAAGAATTCATGAACAAGCATGTTTATCAACATAATTTTCCAATTGACCCTACAAAACCGCTCAATTTTGGAAAAGAAAAAATTCCTAAACACACTACGTATAGATTTAAAAAACAAAAATCTATTTAGAAATTATTGTACTTACTATGACCTACGAAAAAAAAAGAACAGTAGAATTAAACCCAAAATTTTGGTCGTGTTTCTTCTTCTTGACTGGGGTAGCCGAGTTAACCACAGCGCGCCAGTGGTTTCCACTTTTCGCTATTTGCCGGCAACTCTAAAACCAAGTGTAGCCAAGTTCTTCTCCACCTGATCTCACCAGCCGAGTAGAGGTCTTCCTCTTCTTCTGCTTCCATCGACGGGCACTGAATCGAAAACCTCAAAAGATAAAGTGTTCTCTTCCATCCGGACAACATAACCTAGCCAGCAAAATCGCTGTCTCTTGATTTGCTGACTCATAGAGTTTGATCTTTGTTCGACGAAAGAGCACTTTGCTTCTCAATTGCCTACTCAGTCCGAAGTAGCACTTGTTGGCAAGAGTTATTCTACGCTGGATTTCGAAGATGACGTTGTTGTTGGTGTTAATACTGGTTCCAATATAGACAAAATTATCTACGACTTCGAAGTTATGTCTGTCAACAGTGACTTGGGAGCCAAGTCGCGAGTTTGTTTGATGACAGGGGATATGTGTTTCGTCTTGCCCTCGTTCGCTACCAGACCCATTTGCTTTGATTCCTTATCCAGTCTGGAAAAAGCAGAACTAACGGCGCGGTTGTTGAGACCAATGATATGAATATCGTCAGGTACGCCAGCAGCTGTACACTCTTATAGAAGATTGTATTTATCTATTATCTATTTAGTTCTGCAGCTCTTCTTCAAGAGTAGATTGAAGAAGTCACACGAAAGAGAAACAACTTGTCCGAAACCTCGTTTGGCACCGAACGGCTCATATAGGTCCTTCCCGATCCTAAAGGAGCTTGTGGTATTGCCCAACGTCAGTTTACACAGCCGTTTAAGTTTTGCGGGGATACCAAATTCAGACATCGCGGCATAAAGGCAGCTCTTTTTCGTGCTATCAAAAGCAGCTTTAAAATCGAAGAGATAGTGTGTGTCGACTCTCTTTCCACAAGTCTTTTCGAAGATTTGTCGCATGGTGAATATCTGGTCAGTTATTGATTTTGCAGGCCGAAAACCACACTGATAAGGTCCAATTAGTTTTTTGACGGTGGGCTTCAGTCTTGTACACACTACGCTTAATAGAAACATATCTGCGATGTTAAGGCTTATCCCACGGTAGTTGATGCAGATTTTAGGGTCTCCTTTTAGTGGATTGGGTAGAGCATACTTAAATTCCAATTCTAAGGTGCTAAGGTAATGCATGCACCTTATCAGTTCTTCCATCGGCCTCTGCCACTTTGTTGTTCTTCAGAACCCCGCCTTACCTGCCTTTTTAAACTTTCAAAACTCGATTTTTGATTAGATATGGTAGATCCTTGATTACAGCACTATATATGTAGATATACAGAACATGAGGAAAAATGTTGACAGTTATCGCATCATTTTTTTACAAGTTATCATTCTAGCAAATTTCAAAAATATCGGTAAAACTGTGTTCGACCTTGAAGATTCGTTTAAAATATATGTATTAGTCTAGTTATAAATAAAGTCTATTTCTTATAAAATATTATAAGAAATAGACAACAGCTATATATTGATCCTTTGTTTGACAAATCTGCAACTAATATTTACAACACTTTCTTCAATTTAATTTTTACGAATAGTTTCTTGAAACCCTACATTTTTATACCAGCATAGAAGAGTAAATGAAAAATCAAAAACATTTTCTTCTTGTCTTTTAGAATCTCACAAAATTTTCACGCCATAGGTTTGCTTTCAAATTACGAAAAAAATACAAAAACGCATAAATATTTTATTGCTTTCAAAATTTCCAATATTTCACAACATTTTCGCTAACAAAAACTCAAAATTACCAAACACCTAAACTATTCTGCATTAAACATTAAATAATTCGCAAAAAAATCGTAACAAAAATAATAGAGAAAAATGTCCAGAAAACTTACACCAACAACACTGCAGAGGGAGTCGAAACCAAGCTGGAGGAGCTCGAAGACGTCGAACACATCCAAATCAACTATTAACAGCAAGACAAAATTGAAAGCGGCTATTGAAAAACCGGTCAAACCCGAGAAAAACTCAAAGAGAGAAAATGATGTTATTGAACCAGAAGCGGAAGAGGAAACCGAAGCACCAAAAGCGCTGCAGCGGGTAACGAGCGCAGATACCGTAAACTTCAAGGAAGAGCACGACGTTAAAGAGACGAAAAATTGTTTTGACGACTGGAAAGAGTTTTATTTGCAAATTTATGGCACTTTAAAAAGCAAATCTGATCTGATTATAGCTTTCACGCATTATATACTCATGAAGAATGGCTTCCGGTGTCTGGGACTGGGTGATGATGTATGAATATTATAGTGTAGCATAGTATGTTGTAGTAAATATAAAAATATTACTGCATTTTCTATGACAGCGCACCTATTCCGAGGATGAAGTGGGCACAATCTACTTGCCTGAGGGCTGGAGTCAATTTTCGAAATATTCCATACGTTACATATACAATCGCATGCTCTACATACTTATAGGCGTACATTTGGACCATCGTTTATTGATCAATTTCCTAAATACACGCACCAATGTAGTGACGAATATAACGGTGTTTCCGGAGATAACTGTGCGCGCCACTTATGGTGGCGGTATTAATGTGTTGATACCATTTCCGGAGAAACTCGCACAAACTCTATATAGTAACTTAATACAAACGGTGAGTGTTTTCTATACTAAATATTTATAATTCAAGGGAGAAAGTTGAAAGAAGAGAAAAGAAAGGCTGAGACAACTATCATTTAAATAGATGACTATTTAAAGAATTATCTTGAAAAAAGTGTCGTAGCCCTAGCGCTTAGACGAAAAACGTAAAAGAGGGTGTGTGTCTCCGCTAATATATGCCCGAAGATAGGCAACGATTTTCATCAAATTTGTTGCCTACATTTAGGCTGAATTCTAACTTTACTTACGACCTTTAGACGTTGCAAGAAACAATAAAATAACAAATCTAATGAAATGAAAGTCTTCTTAATATATTCCACTACAATTCCTTACAGTTCACCGATATGCAAGCGTGTGATCGGCCGCCGAAGATATTATCACGCACAAAGCAGCAAAGTAATCCATGGGATGAGCTCGCAGCGCGACGCAGTAAAGATGTCTACCCCATATTGGAAGAGGATAATATTTCGGAGATTGAGGAAAGCCAGGAAGTACATACGCTGGACGGCCAAGCGCAGAGACATGCCAGCTGGGCGGACGGGAAACCTCAAGCAGCAAGTAAATTTTTTCCAATTATTTATGCACTTTAATTTCCCATTTCCCTAGGCATCGGAGTAATGAATTCGCTGAAAACCAGACTGGATGAAACTGTCGAACCGGTGAAGGATGCCATTGTTAGCTATGTGGAGGCTATGGTTAACAATTGGTTTTCGCTTTATGGCAACGAGATAATGAAAAGCGGCAAATTAGCTATACAGGATTTGGCCGATCAACGTCAAATGATTGAAAAATATATGAACTTCGCCAAACCGGTTGCCGAACCGAAGAGCGGTTTCGTCATCTACAATACCAAGGTAACGTTGGACGATAGCAAGCAAATATTATTGCGTGATACTGTCGAGAAGAGTAAATTAGACTTGAAAGTTGGTTCGAATGTAAACGCCGAACTGAAAAGATCGTTAACTGAAACGGCGCATGAACCGAGTTTGGCGAATGTAAAAGAAGATCACACAAATAATCCAAAACCACCAAACGCGAGTGAAGCATCTCTGACGGCAGAGCCATCTAGAGTTAAAACTCGAAATTATTATAAGAACATACGCCCAAAAATCGATTCTGGTATAAGAAGTGATAAAACTGTGGCAAGTCCACCGCCGCAGCGAGCGAAGAAAACGGCCGCGGTGCCGGTGACTGTCGAGAGAAATACACATAATTCCGCAAATACTCATACAGAGCCTAAAGTGGTTACTGTTTTGAAACCGGCACTTAAGAAAGTGAGACCTCAGGCAATAAGTAGCAGTCGTACAGAAAAAGAAATTAAGAAGGCGTATAAAGCATATGAGGTGGAAACCGCTAAGCGAAATGCTTCAAATAATCGCGGAAAAGGGGTTAGTATTGTCACTAGTTTGGTTAAAAGGAATACACTATGGAAGGTAGCTATGAATTAGAATTGCTTCTCATACTCTTTAACGCTCTCTTTGGTTTTGTATTCCATGCTTCCCTAGATAGTTAACTTTGTCTGTGTAGCCTGATGTCATACTGTTAAGGGCGATGCTTTGTTTGAAATGTTGTTGCCTACATTTAGGATGAATTTTATTTGTTTGAAGTATTATTGCCTACATTTAGGAGGAATTTTATTTTCGATCTGTGGAAGTTATGAGAAGTTGAATGGAGACCGAATTTTTTTTGTTTTTTAAAGAAACAGTGGCAAAATTGTAAAAGAAATGACTAAGAAGTACTTGAAACATCAATCTCCAAGCACAAGGAAGCATATTCATGATATTTTTTTAACACGGTCTGTTAAGTCGGTGTTTTCACATGCAATAGATTAGAACCAAAGAGAAATATTGTTTGAGTACCTTATCTCAATTCTCTGTTAGGTAGCAGAGATCACTATTTTTTTAATATGGTCAGCAAATATTTTATACCTAATTAGAAATATAAAGAGAGAGGCTAATCGTTTTTTTCGAAAACTTCCACTACCTCAAGAATTCTTGACTCTTATCGTCTATGCCTAAAAGTAAGGCAGAGAACTTACGACAGTGAATAATCTGCTTGCTTCATATTTTTCAATACTTGTCTACAATAAATTTCAAAAAAATATTTATTTCCATAAGCTACACATGATTTTTACTTCCGTACTTTCATTTAGGGCACGAGCATAAATTCATCGCAGCGAAATTCCCAAATAAATGTCGATGGAAAATTAAAAAATAAACGTTCCAAGCACAAAGTAACGCCGGCTTCAAAAAACTTAAAAAACAATGCCGCCAAGTCCTCAACCACAAACAGCATTGGCACAACGGAGTCGCAAGTGAAGCTTAACCGCTCGAGTCCAATAAAAAAGATACGCTTCAATCTATCCAAAACCAGCGAAACACCATCTTATCTCTCGAGTCTGTGGCCAAGTACGTACAAAAGTTTAGAGAATCTACTGAAGAGTTCATTCCCATTTCGCGAGCAAGCGCGTGAACCCGGTGGTAGCACGGATCCAAAGGAGGCGTTAAATAAATATGATTTAAAGGACGATTTAGATGGTATAATCTATAGTAAAGATACAAACGACCTCGCCGAAACGCAAAATAAGCACCATAAGGAATGTATCTATGATTTAGATAAGGACGGAGAGAACCTAAAAGCTACTTCTAATTTACTGCAAACGATAGAAGAGCATTTCGCTGAGCAAATTGAAGCGAAGCGTTTGGAACTGCTGGAAATGGTAAGGCGCAGAGATCTGCCTGGCATCATGGATAACAACGAAGATGCAGAGTTGAAGAACAACTTCTTGAATGCGGAGCATGAGGAGGATGTGGGCTGTTTTGTGCAACCGGCCGATGAATGGGCGCAATGGGAGTTCAAAAAGAGACTGAAGGAAATTCGAGAAAAAGAAGTGTTGAATGCTCTTAACAATAAGAAATTAAATTTCAATGAATGATAAAAATGTGTAAAATTTGAGCGAATAAAAAAATATGTGCAACGGAACGAAAAAAATTGTTTATTATTTGTGAAGTGAAAACAAAATAAAAGAAAAAACGTTAACGTTAACTTCCGTCATTGGCTTGGATAATAGTTCACCCCAAATTCCGTCAAGATGTCTCGCCAAATAAAAAGTTTTCCATATTTGGGATCCTCACAAAGCTAATACGGCTATGTAAGCTGACGTTGAGAAATAACAAAAGCTCCGTCAGGATTGGGAAGGATCTCTCCGAGCCGTTCGATACCAAAGAAAAGGAGGTTTCAGACAAGAAATTTCCCTATTGTGTGACCTCTTCAATCTATTGCTTCATATTGAATAAAGACAAGTCATGATAGTTGTCAAATTTCTACCCGAAATACACCAGTCTATTGCAAGTTCAAAAGAAAAGGACGCCGAAAAAAACCGAAACTACTGAACTGGAGTGAAAGAAAGCCGCTAGTATACCTTAGTCCCACAATTGGTACAGAATTTGTTCACTACTTTGTACTGATTAATGTTGAGGCTGAAAGTATTGGGTCTATCACTATTACTATTTGTAAGGTTTTTCTCCCAACTTTGGGACGTTTGTTTAAGAAAAACCTGCAAATAATATCATCCAAAGTTTTGCCCATCTGGACCTATAATATTTTCAAAATTTTCTGGCAATATGTGGACTCCTTCGCAAAAGAACGCGTCGGCGACCAAGAATGAATCAAGCCAATTTTTGATAATCCGTTCTGATGTAAACCGTATTTCAGTGAGGGCGTTCCCCTTCGACCGGAATGAATAGTAGTCAGTAGCGGCAAGATCTGGGCCTTAAGGCGTGTAAGACAAAACTTCCCAGCCGTTGTCTTCCAAATAGTTTTTTACCCATCTTGCAACATGAGACCGAGCGTTTTCATGTTGGAAAATAATTTCCTCATATCCAATCGAAAATTTCGTGTGTTTTTTGGTGAAGACTCGCTTCAATTTAAGAAGTTGTGGTCGGCAACATGCCCCCGTAATGGTTTCAACTGGTTTGAGATATTCTTAATACAGCACACCTCTTTGATCTCACAAAATACAGAGAATTATCGCTTCGCCGCTGGCTTAGCTGATTGACCCGACTTCACATATGTTTTTGTGCATTTAGTTTTGTCTTAACCACTTTTCATCAACAGCCACAAACCGGTGCAGAAACGTCTCTTTTGTAGCGTGCAAGCAACATTTTTGACTTGCAAAATCGCCTTTCAACGTCTCTTGGCTTCAATTCATTTGGCACTCAATTTCCTTGCTTTCGAATGTATCCGGTTGTTCTTAAACATTTTTAATATTGCTGCTTGAGTGAAAAATTTAGCGAGCTCACTATTAAATGTTTTCACGAACTGGTTACATATCTGGTCCTATTCGTACTAGTTAGTTTTAAGTCCGAAAGTAATAATTATAAAAATGTAGAGAAAGTTTAACTTCGTTGAAGACGAAAATTAAATTTTTCCAACAATTTTACCGTTTCACTATAGAAATATAGTTGAAATTGCATACAAAGTCATAATCAGAAACTGGCAATTTTCAAACAGATGCTCGCATTACAAATTAATAAATAAACAAATATTCGTTTTAAGCATAACAAACATGTGCCAGCGAATTTCTGCCAAACTGTCAACAAACCCGAGCGGAATGTTACTTTAAAACTTGCTACACAGCCACTCATACTCACACGCACACACTCTCGCTCACTCCTTTTCTCTTTCGCTCATCCTGCCGCCACAAAGCGTTGTTACTGTCAGCTTTCTGCTACTACCACTGACACTATGTAAATGCTTGTAAAGTTGATAAGTGCAGCTTTGCGAATGTCAGAATGCGATGACATTGCAGAATTTTGTTAAAAAGAATTGACGCTGAGTGGCAAAAAAGTTTCGATGTTATGTGTCGCAAAGTTTCTGTTCGAGCGGACACACACACAGCACACACAAATGTGTTGCTGCGAACCGGTGTTTGGTTGAGTGTGTATGTGTATGTGTGTGTGTCTGAGCTGGTTTCGAGTGACATTTTCAAAGCCAAACATTTAAAAAGTATTCAGCTGAGTTTCAGGTTGTCAGCCTCGAATTTGATACAATACTTTAGAGACGAAAACGCTGAGTAGGGGCAATAGCCACAACAATAATAATAACAATTGTTAAATAAATTATTTCAAATGGGTTTCCTTACATTTTTTATGTGCTTTAGAAATTAAATTTAATATTTCTGAATGTCAAAATGCAATTAATGTAATTGTGGCCTTGGCGCGAGTATATTTCACAATTGAGCGCAAGAAAAGAGGGAAAATAGTCAAAACGCAAGCTTCAAGGTATACTAAAAGGTACAATATACATACATACATTGAACTAAAAGATTAGGTTATATCTAGGACTTTCAAAAATTAAGTTTTTTTTTTGGTTTAAGCTACTTTTTGTATCTTAAACTATCATTAAAGAGAGAATAGTGAAAAAAATTTATTGCAAATTTTTTCGTTTAAAAACTGAAACTTTTTTAAATTCGACAATTTTTTGAAAAAAATTATGTAAAACTAAATAATATACATATATTTTACTAGGAAATCTTTTTAAAATTAATATCTCATTTTTGAGTTGGTTTCTCAGAGCACAAGTACCTAGACTCACTGTTGTCAGTAGAGACCCTCTTATGAAAGGGGATTTCGTAGATTGTTTGTCATGAAGTTGGAGGCTTCCAGGATTAAATGACGGAGAATCTATAAAGCATATATATATGTACGTAATCAGCGTGACGAACTAGCCATGTCGGTGTAGCCATGTTCATCGGTCTGTCCGCCTGCCGTCTGTGTATACGCGAACTAGTCCCTCAGTTTTTGAGATATCCAATTGAAATGTAACACACGTCCGTTTCTCCCCAAGAAGCTGCTCATATATCGGAACCACCGAAATCGTATCACTATAACATATAGCTGTCATACAAACTGACCGATCTAAATTAAGTCCTTGTATGGAAAACTTTTTTATTTTACAAAATATCTCCACGAAATTTGTTACAGATAACTATCCAAAACTTTTCTAATTTTTTTGAAACAAAATGCTAAAATCCGATGAATATAACATATAGCTGTCATACAAACTGACCGACACAAATTAAGTCGTTGTATGGAAAACTTTTTGATTTGACGAGATAACTTTACGAAATTTGGCATAAATTATTTTCAAAAGCAAGGCTATAACCTCCGAGAAAATCTTTCAAATCGGACTACTTTTGCATATAGTTTTCATACAAACTGACCCATCAAAATGAAGTTAAAATTTTTTTTACACTTTTGTGCTATAAGAAATGCACCAGTGAAGGTTATCAGAGCTTCGGTGCAGCTGAACTTAAATTTTTTGATGTTTTTATAATTTTTTTTTTATAAAGTCAAATCAAGCCTGAAGCGAAATTCTATTACTATTTCATTATTCTCATAAAAATAAATAACAAAGTTCGACTTTTAAGGCACTTTAGAGTGGCCAACTACACAATGATCATACTTGGATTGTTCTACTTAATTTCTTAATAGCCTGTTTGGAATATCTCAAGGTTTTTATAATAATTATTCATAATCAATCAGACTTTGGTATAATATGAACTAAATTGCGGTCACTTCCTAAGAAGTTTTCATTAACAAAATAAAAATAAAAATGATATTATATATTTATTTATACATCTACACAACTACATTTACCAAAAAAATCGTTTAAAAACAATTACCAAAGTCCATATATGAATACATAACCCCAAATCGAAAATTCAGCTTTAATGCAGTCAATAGTGCCATGGCGTATACGTAACATGCAAATGCAAAACTTTACACAATTAAGCATTTATACCAACATATGCCATATTTTATGCAAAATTATATACACCCCCACTGATTTACCCACAAAATACACATTCATAATTTTGACAGTGGCACTACCAACTGATTTCTAGGGAGAGTTCACAAATTTCGAACTCAGTGGCGGAAGTAAATATTTGGAATTCAGACGTCATGCTGACACTGTAACCGCACTTTCAAAGCACACACATGCACATACATAGTCATATGTGTGTTTATAGTTAACAGTATTAACATGCAAAATACGTATATAAGCAAAATCAATTACGCTCCAAACCGCATTGCTGCCACAGTTGCGTTTGGCATAATAAACAAAGTTGGTGTTAAAATAAATAAACAAACGGAGTATTTAGCAACTTATACTTATTTACATACATGTACATATACATATATGCATATGTGGTATATTGAAATACACTTTGGAAATTGTTTGTAGAGGGTCATATACGTACGTATATATGCGCTTTATATTCTCATATATGTTGCATGGTTGTATTTTGTGAAAGAGACGATTTGATGGGATTTATTATGGAGTATTGGACATTTCGAGAGAAATGTCATTTTGGCAGAATTTAATTACTTTGAGGAATCAAATTTGAATAAATAGACCTAAATTGTGTATATTGGAAAAATTAAAAAAATTGTATTAATAAAATTGAGAAAGAAATTGAAGTTGATTTCAAAAACTGTTTTTTAGGAGAGAAAGAGAGATTAAGGTTTTGTAGAAGCAATTGAACTTAATTATTGCAACATTAAATTTCTGAAATCTATCTACTATCAGCTTGAGTGCTTTCATCCATTCAGACGACATGATTTAGCCAGCGTAGCCACTGTCTCTTAACTCCTACCGTCGACTCATCAGATGTTGTCATCGTCCATGCCACTGCACCATATAGCAGGACGGGAATATTGAGTGACTTATCGAGTTTTGTTTATTTTCGTCGAGAGAGGACTTTTCATCACAATTGTCTACTCAGTCCGAAGTACCACTTTTTGGCAAGAGTTATTCTGCGTTGGATTTCGTGGCTGACGTTGTTAATGCTGATGTTAATCCAGGTTCGAAGTTACACGAAATTGTCTACGACTTCGGAGTTATTTCTGTCACCACTAACGTGGGAGCCAAAACGCGAGTGCGACGACGGTTTATTGATGGCAGAAGATATTTCGTCTTGCCCTCCTGCACTTCCAGACTCATTTGCTTCGCTTCTTTGTCCAACCTGGAGAAATCAGAAATAACGGTGCCGATGTTATGGCTAATCATATCGATGTCATCGGCAAACGCCAGCAGTTGTGTACCCATGTAGAAGATTGTACCTGCTCGATTGAGCTCTGTAGCTCGAATTATTTTCTACAGCAGTAGACTGAAGAAGTCGCATGTTAGGGAGTCGCCTAATCTGAAACCTTGTTTGGTCCTTCCCGATCCTGACGAAGCTTTTGATGTTACTCAACGTCAGCTTACACAGCCGTATTAGTTTTGCGGGAATTCATGCTATCAAAAGCTACTTTGAAGTCGACAAAGAGGGGCGAGTGTCGATTCTATTTTCACGGATCTTTTCCAAAATTTGGCGCGTGGTGAATATCTGATCAGTTGTTGACTTTCCAGGCCTAAGGCACATTGATAAATTTCAATCACTTTGTTGACGGTGGGCTTCAGTCATTCACACAGTACGCTCGATGAAAGCGTACTGTTGAGGAGGCTTATCCCACGGTAGTTGGTGCAGATTTTGGGGTCTCCGTTTTTGTGGATTGGCCAGAGCACACTTAAATTCCAATCGTTGGACATGCTTTCGGCCAACCATATTCTACAAAGATGCTGATACATGCTTCTTATCAGTTCTTCGCCGCCGTGTGTAAATAGCTCGGCCGGCAATACATCGCTTCCTGCCGCTTTGTTGTTCTTCAGACGGGTCATTGCTATTCGAACTTCGTCATGGTCGAGCTACTCCATCGTCATCGATTGGGGAATTGAGTTCACCATCTCCTGGTATTAAGCTTTCACTGCCATTCAGCAGGCTGGAGAAGTTTCAGTATGCTCTAGGCATCAGCCAATAGATCACCGCAGGGGATTCTACAAGACTATGCTCTGGTCTTGAAGTCTGTTAGTTGCCGCATCTTTTCGTAGAATTTTCGATTTCTTTCTTCTTTTTTCGAGCAATAATTTTCTTTGTTTATTCTAACTTTAAGCTGAGCTTTTTTCGAAAATAATTTCGTAAAATTATTTGTAAGGAATCTCTAGTCCTAATTAGGTACTCCCTCCTCTTTGGAACGCTACTGTAATCGAATTTCGAAAAGCCTTAACGGTCAAGGGTAAGTTTCACTAAACTTGAAAAGTGTGTGGTTAAAGCAATAAAAGTAACAAAATAATGAAACAAACTCCATAAGCTATGTTGACAAGCTGAAAAACGCCAAAAGCAAACTTTCAAGCGCGAAAAGCAGAAGTCGCAACAATAAAAACGGCGCTGCAGTTAGCACAACTCAAGCTTCAAATTGCGTAAAAGAATTTCTTCGCGACCAATTGTCTTGAGAGTTTTAAGAATGACAAAAAACTAACGCAAAAGAAAAGCTTCGGCAGCCATTTTGGCGCATTTTACGCTCCAAGTTTAGCAGAACGTCTTCATCTTCGTCAACATTTGCGCTTTTGCCGTTAGAATTTTTATTTGATTTGTTTATTTTTGCGAAATATTGCACTGTTCCGCGCAAACTTTTGCAGCTCGTCATCGACGAATGCGCACTCCAAGCAGCTTTGTGTCAAGTCGAACTGTCACAGTAGCAAAACTTATGCAACTCTTGCCGCTGCGACGGAGATTAGTTGAGGCCAGTACTTTTGTCGGTTTTGCAGTTGACACTGTGGCTAACTTTATTGAAAAGCAACATTCTTGGCGACATTTCAACGCAATTTTCTTTTATTTCCTTTGCATTCGCACGCTTGCCACTTCCGGCACAGCAGTTAATTGATTGCAGCGAAAGAGAAAAAAGAAGATTGAAAATTTGAATGTACCATATATATGTATGTATATATATATATTTTTTTTTTTTTTTTAAGTATGGCAACGATTTAAATATTTTGCACTATTAAAAAATTTTGGACAATTTTTTCACTTGTTATTCATAATTTTTTTTTAAGCTAGCTGGCAACCCTTTTTACTTAATGTCTTAAAGTATAAAATGTTTTTTGTTGTGGACCTTCAGTTCGTTTCCTAAATACATACATATATTAAATTTGTTATAAATTGAAGAAAAAAAATCCACTAATGACAAAATATTAAAAAGAAAATATGGCAACTCTTGAAAGAATATTTTCATAAATAGCTTGTCTTTAATATTTTTTACTGCTATAAATATTTATTATTAAACGAGAAAATTCGTTCTAATTTTTTTTCTATATGGCAACCTTACCAAAACAAAAATTATTTGCAATTCATTAAACAAAATTTGATTTGTTAACTTAAATTTACAAAAAAAATTATTTTAAATTTTGTAAACCTTTTTTTTGTAGTTAATTAAATGTACGTAAAATATACAAATATTAATTTTTGCCAATTTTTTTTTATTTAAACATATGGTAACCTTACTAAAGAACTTTTACCTGGTATTTATTACAATTTTTTTATTTGGTTATTTAAATATACTTGATAAAAATATTAGATTTAATTTTTTATTTTACATGAACAGATGGCAACCTTACTAAAAACTTGTTTACTTGCAATTTTTTTACAATTATTGTATTTGGTTACTGAAATATAGTGTATGTAAACATAAACATTTAATTTTTTATTTAAACAGATTACTTAACTGTACGTTAGAGATAAAAATATTTAATTTTATTTTTATTTTTTATTTAAATAGATGGTAAGCTTACTAAAAGTTTTGAATCTAAATTTTTTTTAACTATTTTAATTGTTTAATTAAAGTTTTGAGAAGCTAAAAATATTAAATTTAATTTTTATATTTTATATGAACAGATGGCAACCTTACCAATTTTTTTTTTTACTTGCATTTTTTTAACTATTGTATTTATGTACATATGTAAAAGATAAGAATATTAATTTTCATTTGCATGTTTTATTTAAACAGATGGCAACCTTATTAATTTCTTTTTTTGCAATTTGTTAAAAAAAAAATATTTTATTTTGTCGCTTAAATGTACTTAATTTTTAAAAATATTATATTTTATTATTTTTTTTAATAGATGGCAACCTTGCTAAACAATTTAGACTCGCAATTTGTTTTAAATTATTTTATTTGTTTAATTAAATGTTTTTAGAGCTAAAACTATTAAATTTCATTTTTCTAATTGATATGAATAGATGGCAACCTTGCCCGTTTTTTTTACTTGCATTTTTTAATTATTTTATTTGGTTGCTTAAATATACGTAAAAGATGAAAATATTATTTTTTGACTTTAATTTTTTGTTTAAATAGATGGCAACCTCACAAAAAAAATTACTTACAACTTATTAAAAATTATTTTTGGTTACCTGAATGTGCGTGTGAAAGAATTGAAAATGTTACATTTTTTTATTTTATTTCCACAGATTTCTTATTAAAAAAAAAAAAATTATTAATTAAAAAAAAATTAAAAATTAATTTGGTTACTTAAATGTACCTAAGAGGTAAAAAGAATAAATTTTATTTTTTATTTAAACAGGTAGTAACACATTTTTTAAATTTTATAAAATTTTAAATTAATTTCATTTCTTCCACTACTTTTTAATTTCTCTTAAACGATTTTCTTTTAGAAATTGATTACCTAATTACCGTTATTTGCTTTCCTCAAATTACGTAATTGAAAAATCATTTTTCGTTTTATCCAAAAGCATGCCAAAAATAAAAGAGCAGAAATTTCTTCGCACCGAAACCCCAGGAATTACATGGTATACTATACACATAAGTAAGTATGGAAGTATGTTGTATAAAGGGAAGTGAAAGAATGAAATAAAGGTTCAGCGCACAATAAAAACAACTACATAAAGTAAATAAAAATTTGGAAATACAACAATGGCAGAAGATTTAACGGGCACAAATAAGCAAATAAAAGTAATAATACAAAAGAGCACGAAATCAGGGACTGAAAATGAGTAAAACAAAATAACAAAAACAATTTTCGGCGCCAAAAAAAATAACAAATAATGGCAGAAATCACCGTTTTAGTATAATAAACGGTTCATTGTCTTAATTTTTCATACTTGTACCCTTTTTTATGACGGCCCTACTTATGTAATTTCTCTTTGCGAAATTCTTTTCGGTGACATTTGCTGAAAAATTAAAAAAAAAAACAAATAATTTTCGCTAATTCAATTTTATCTTAAGTGCTTTTTAAGCGCTACTAAGTGATATGGGTGCATTTCGGGGATTAAAGGCTTGCTTTGTAATAAAGAAACCACGAGGAAAGAAAGAAAAGGAAGAAAAAGAAGCAAGCAAACAAGAAAAGACTGAAAAAACGTTGTAACGGTAACCCGCGAACATGAGAAGGCGAGTAAAAATTTAAATTAAATTTAAACAATTTCACTTCAATTACAGAAATTTACTTTCAATTAAAATTGCACAAAATAACTGTATGTTAATTTATTCAAATGCTTCGTAAGCGTTTAAATCCCTTTTCTAAAATTCAAATAAATTTCAGCGCAGTCGTAGCGTATTAGAAAGTTGCGCACAAATAGCTTGTTGCAGCTGTTGCTTCATTTCATTATGTTAATTTATAAGCCATACGGACCTATGCACACAAGCCGTAAAAGTAAAGGGTTTCAACACTCAAACCCCGTGAATTGCCAACTAAATTTAATTTACTAACAGCTTATGTATGAATTTCCCTTTCTGTTTGTGTGTTCTTATTTTGTTTTTGCTACGCGCCAAGTCATTCAGCGCAGCTGCGCCCACCAAAGTTGTCAATTTTCAAGTGATTTGGCCGCAGACAAACAGGGCACTCAAACGCCCACACAAACACACATTCCATATATACATGCACATAATTATGTGCTATATACTATGCAAGAAGCGACACATTAGAGATGAGCACGTGACTATGCGATTTAGTGTCAAATATGGCCGATGAGTTTAGAAGGATCCCGAAAACAGCGAAATATGATTGGTGGAAACGAAAGTATGGTAATAGAATACCGAATTTAAAGAACTTCGAAAAATATTTTTAAGCCCAAAAATACTTCAAAATCCCGAAAATATTTTCGAATCCCGAAATTATTTTAAAGTCCCGAAAATTTATTTTATAGATAATAAATAAAGATATCACATAAAAATATAATTGAATGAAATGATTAGAATCCCGAAACTATTTTTAAATCCCGAAGTTATTTCAAAATCCCGAAATTAAAAAAAAAACCGAAAAAGTTGTATAACACCGGAAAAATATTTAGAATCTCGTGATTTCATAATCCCGAACTTTGAAGGAATCCCGAATTTCTATAAGCCTAAAATTAATATCTTCGCTGATAATCTACCCTGCAAAACATGCTTAATTTTGAATTCCGTTAATATGTAAAAACTGGAAAATATTTCAGAATACCGGTAATTAATTTGTAGAATTCCAACTTTCTGCAAATTATACGGTAAACTTAAATAAAATATTAAAATCCGTTATTATATCACATATTTGGTTAAAATGAAAAAATAAAAAATAATTAGAGATAAAAATTTTAATTCCGAAAACATTTCAAAATCCCAAATATTTTTCGCAATCCCGAAATTTTATTTTAAGGAAACCCGAATTCCTACAAGCTCAAATCTACACATCTAAATGATAGCATACATAAAATAAATTTTTTATCGCAATAATCCCGAAATTACATCAAAGTCCCGAAATCTGGCTTAAGGAACTAAAATTCCATACAAATCACATTCGAGCCAAAATTCAACACATTTAGCCTCGAAACTCCTTAGGTTCACGTAAAGCTGGTATTAAATTCTCAAAAATTTTAAAAATATAGTACAAACGCATGTAGAACTAATTATATACCGAAAAAAGATGAATACCGAACGTTATCATAGAAATATTTAGTTAATATTAACATTTAAATTGAGATTTAAATTAAAATTAAATCCGAAAAAAATTCTAATCCCGAAAAAATTTTAATCCCGAAAAATTTTCAGTCCCGAAATCGTATGAAAATGAAACTACAAAAAATTAAAGTGTTTAAACATTAATTAAGACTACTAGAAGACGTGTCTAACACTGAAACTTTCGGGTTTAGACATGCTATTTCTCTCCAGAAAGATTTTCATACAAAATTTCAACTTTCAAACATACCATATAACCAAAATCGAACAAACCACTCTACATGCCATCTCTAAGCAATGGAAATAAACCACTCCATATCCACTCCAACATCACTTATACGCCACGTACACTCACTTCAGCCAACGACCAATAAAAAAAAATCAAAATGTGCTATGTAACAGTGGTCGGCTGTGATTGAATTTACACCAGCACATAATTTTAAAGTCATAAAATTTGGTAGGCGCCATAAACCCGCACAGGTCCGCCCACACGCACACACATTTATACAACCAACGGAATTGCACACAAGTGAATCTACAAAATATCGATGGAGATGAATGAATGGGGAATTACGGATTTGCCAAATATGATTGATTGCAGATAAATAATGAAATATATATAAAGGTGGCTTAAGATGATGCTTCAAGGTTGCTTGGAGATGGAATTCGTTTTGTGATCATGTTTTTGTTGTAGTTATATTCATTTCATTTTGAAATTGAGAAGATATCAAGTGAGTAAGCGCAAGATACCGTGAGCTGAAAGATATGGTAACTACGTGCTTAAGTGTGTGCATGAGTTTATGCCAATGAGCGTGTTGGCGAACGAAAATTGAAGAGGCTTTTGGAATAGCTTTGTGTGTGAAACTATGCGTAAATCGCATTGCAGCGCGTTAATGTAAGAGTTTAACAAATTTTTCAATATTTTTACCACTCAGGGTATAAGGAGAAGTGATTTGAAATAAGCTTGTGGAACTTATTTATGTATATATTTTTACACAGTTATATTAGAGTTATTAAGTGCCTCTTTAATTATATTTGCTACCGTTTTCTCTTACCACGGTCTCTCAGTCTATTTATACGCGATCTAGATCCTCAGCTTTTGAGTTATCGATCTGCAATTTCGTACACCTTCTTTTCTCTTCAAAAAGCTGCTTATTTGTTGGAATCGACAATATCGGGCCACTATAGCGTATAGTTACAATATAAACTGAACGATCAAATTCAGGTCCAAGTATGGAAAACTTGTTTATTTCGCAAGATTTTTTCTCGAAACTTGGCACAGATTATTTTTCAACACGATACTAGAATTTTTTAACTATACTGTTGGGATCGGTTCACCATAGCGTATAGCTGTCATACAAACTGAACGATCAGAATCAAGTTCTTGTATTGAAAACTTTTTTATTTTACAAGATATCTTCACGAGATTTGGGATAGATTATTATCTGAAGTGTTGCTATAATTTCCGAAGAAATCGTTCACATCGGACTACTATAGCGTATAGCTGTCATACAAACTGAACGATTAAACTCAAGTCTTTGTATGGAAAACCTTTTTATTTCACAAGATTTCTTCCCGAAATTTTGCATAAATTATTTTTTAAGACAATGCAACAATCTCCAAAAGTTTCGTTCAGATCGGACTACTATAGCATATAGCTGTCATACAAACTGACCTATTAAAATCGAGACAAAAATCTTTGCATGCACTTTCACGCTATAAGAAATGTATGTTTGATGCTTTTTTTCTTGTTTTTGTTGTAATATGCAATGTTAAAACAAATTTTAAACAAATTTAATTAATAATACTAAAATTTATAATGGTATTTTTTCATTAAAAAATAAGCACTTTCCCAATATTAGAACCCACTTTAAATTTTCTATTTTTTACCTTGATTTGATTAAGTAGCAATAAATTTAACAACGCTGCTTGTGCTTCCACCCCTTCAACTTGTTTACATTTCATCTAATTATATGTATGCGCGTGTATACATGAACTCTCTCTCTCTCTCGCTTCTAACCTTATTCGCTGGCGATGAAGCTGTTGAACTTCAACTGCATTTGTTTTCGACGAAGGAAATTGAATTTTTTGCTAAAGAGCTACGTGACAATTTTGCCAATGCTGGCAGCATGCAAACGCATGCACACAGATATGTATATACAAATATATACGTATACATATCTACATACTGTATAAATTAGCCCATCAACACGCTGTTGAATAAAATAGCCATTTGCATAGAGAAATAATTATAAAAGCGAGGAGAAAATTAAATCTGTAAAATGAATTTAATTTTCATTAAAATATTGAATATAGAAAGGAATATGCTACTACACGCTATTGTAGTTGTGTATGCTTCATTTTCTCTTTCTTTTTTATTTATTTTTTTTATGCATTTTAATATTACCTCATCGGGTCTTTTAGTTTCTCCTATTCATTCAAGTTGGTAAAGTTTCAGCTTTTATAGCACACTCTAGCAAACTTTGCACATAATCTGTATCTAGATTTTATTATCAAAGAGTTTAGCGTGCGCCAATACATATCTACATATATGCCAGCGACATATACGCCGCCTGTTGTCAATTTAAAAATATTTAAAAGTAGAAAATAAGCTGAAGTACACTGCCGGCATCGATCGCTGAGCTAGACAGACGGCCAACCGTTTGCTTAATTTGAAAATAATATAATACTGTCTAAGCTCTTTAGGTCGGTTTACAGCAGATTATTTGAATTTCATGTGTTGCTTGGCCTTCTGTGTAATTTGAGGTAACTCATACGCCATGGCGCACCTTGTAACATTAAATTTTGCAGAGAAGAAAATAAAATGTGTGTTGCTAAGTAAGAAAAATGGTAAAGATATTTTTGGAAAAATTATTATCAGGAAATTTTAATAATGCTGATGTAATAATCTGAACACACAAACATACATAATAATTTGGTAGAAACAATTTTTAATCGAAAATAGTTATTTATTTGAATTTAAAATATATTTAATGAAAATGTAACATAAGGTTTATTAAAACAAAAAAACGTTAAATTTGGTTGTATTGAAGCTCAACCCTCACAAATACAAAAACTCATACAAGAAATAAATTTTCATCAGTCAGTTTGTATGGCAGCTATAGACTATAGTGTTCTGATCTAAAAAAAAGTTTTCAGATATTATAGCCTTACCTACAGCAGTGCCCTGTGCCAAATTTTGCCCAGATATATTGTCAAATAAAAAAGTTTTTCATACAAGTACTTTTTATTTTGATATGTCAGTTTATATGACAGCTATATGTTGTAGTGATCTGATCTAAAAAAATGTGTTTAGAATTTGTAGCATTGGCTTAGAAAATAATCGATGCTGAATTTCGTGAAGATAGCTTGTCAAATGAAAAAATTTTCACTACAAAAACTACATTTTGATCGTTCAGTTTGTAGGGCAGCTATATGCTATAGTGGTTCGATCTGAACTATTCGTGCAGAGATTGTAGCCTTGTTTTGGACAATGATTTGTGCCAAATTTGGTGAAGATAACTTGTCAAATTAATATTTTTTCAATACAAAAACTAAATTTTTACCGTTCAGTTTGTAGGGCAGCTATATGCTATATTAGTTCGATCTGAACTATTCGTTCGGAGATTGGAGCTTTGTCTTGGACAATGATTTGTGCCAAATTTGGTGACGATATGTTGTCAAATAAGTAAACCTAATACTCATACCCTGTTCAAGGCATAAAATCATATTTTAAGTTGTATTATAAAAAAAATTATATTTTATTGTTTTAATAGTTGAAAAAGGCTAGAAAATATAAAGATATTAAGATAGTATATCCATACTAGTTTAGCAAAGAGCTCTTAAAGAGAATGTGTAAGTGCTTGAAATAGTCTAATTACCAAGCGTCTTTCCAAGTTTAATTTATATATTCCAATTCAGCTTTTCTTCAGCTGCCAATTCATTTAGTTGATTACATACACACTTACAAATATACACAAATAAGATCAGCAATTTCGCAGGCTAGATTTCAATCATCATTTTTGTAATTGCATGGCAGTTGGTATGACAGATCTTTATGCGTTAGAATGACTCGTCAAAACGCATGTCTCCGAGTCCACAACAAAGAAACGCGTGATGACCAAAATAATTTTTAGGATTGAGACACGAAAATGACAAAAGTCCACGAAACCCATAGCACCCAATAGTAAAAAACGTCTTTACGAAATAATCAAACACACACACACACATGTGTCTCTGAGTAGTTGTGTGCGAACTAGATAAATATCATAAAGTGCCAACAAATGACAATAATGAATAGGCAGCAAATTGCATTGCTCTTGAAAAACGCTGAAGTGGAGATTGTCAACAATCAATGGGGCACATACAATGGGGCAACAGTCGGGTATCAACTAAATGGCAAATGAATTGTCAATTTGATAGCTGTCAACGTTGTCTGCGTATAGAAATACATAGCTATATATGTAGTATATACAAAGTAGGTGCATATACTATATGTACATATATGCCAGAGATGTAAGCACCCTGTAGCACATGAATATATTGAAGGTAGCTGTAGGTTGTATGACAAAACGTTCTGAGTATGTATAACATTAGACTTCTCAAACTTTACGATAAAGTGCTAGTTGAGCTCCTTAAAGTATATCACTTGATAAATCGTTAAGCGTTTTGAGCTCACCTCAAATTTGTTAAAGCCCCAGCCACTTCGCTAGGCTCTCCAAAGGCGTGTCTAACAATGGATTTCAAACTCTGTCTGGCCAATGTATCTGAGCAGGTCGTATGCAAATTTCAAACCGTTTGGTTCAGCCTTTTTCAAGAACCGACTCTAAAACCATCGTTTCGACAAAATGCTTTAAAGTTTTGGGAGCTTAAGTTAAAAAGTTCTTAGAAATACACTCATATCTCTGAAACTGCGATTCATATTGAAATTTTTAAAGTAATGCCATTATAGACTAGACCCCGAAGACTCAAATTTTTTGCTGTAACAGAAACGATCTAAATTTTTATGGCACCTAAAGAAATTAACATTGCTTTTTTCATAACGGAAGTGGTTTTTAGGAAAGGAAGGAAAAAATCGTACTAGTTACAAAAGAGACTAGTTAGAAACTAGTACCATTAAAATCAGACACTTAACAAACAAATAAATTTTTTCATAGCGAAAAAGCTTTTTCGGAAATGATTATGATTTTTCACCAAAAAATCTTATTCGGTACAAAAGTAATTAGTTAGAAACTAGTACTATTATAACTAGTCGTATTAACAAACAAATAAATTTTTAATGGTGAAAATGCTTTTTCGGAAATGAATATGAATTTTCACCAAAACAACTTACTAGTGACAAAAGTGACTAGTTAGAAACTAGTACTATTAAAACAAGTCTTATTAACAAACATATCAATTTTTCATAGCGGCAATGCTTTTTCGGAAATGATTATGATTTTTCACCAAAAAGACTTACTAGTTACAAAAGGGACTAGTTAGAAACTAGTATTTTAAAAATTTTTTTTTTTGTCAAAAGTAAAAAAAAATTATTATTTCTACCACATGCATTTCTCACAGGGTCTTTACACCCACGCATAAATTCGCGCGCTCAACTAACAAAACCACACGCACACACCAGCACACACTTCTGGCATATGTCAATAACCATCGCAGGCGCCTAACAATAGGCAGCAAACTGCGCTGGTGACCACTTACGCTAGACGATAGTAGCATAAGTTAGCGCAAAGCAATTAATTAACGTTAAAAAATTGCCAAAGCCCACAAATTAGAAAAGTTTGTCCAAGCAGCTGAATGCAATTGCTTTTTTTGTCCCTTCGACAACGCGAACATGAATTGCAAAATGTAAAATACGCGCTTTTGAGCTTTTTTTGTTGGTATTTTTCTTTCTAATTTTTCACAGCTTAAAAATGGAAATATGTGTATGTGGTCAGGGGCTTAAACGGTTGGTCGAAAATAAATTGTTTACTTGCTGTAAACACACTTTCCTTTGCCACTGTACAATAACAGTATTATGAAAGTGATGACACAATTGACTCTTGAGACGAGTGATTTCGTTTCTTAAATGCGACATTATGTCAAATGAGCATGTATATATGTGTGTGTGTGTGTCGGGGAGCCCTAAATCTCATTTTGAAATGTCATCGCCTAAGTAAACGATTTGAGAATGACAATAAAGGCGCAGACGATTGCAATATTTATAATTGATAGTGCAGAAAATTTGTTTAAGGATCGTAGAAAAATAAACGGTCATTTCTCAGAGTGAGTAATGTGTTTTGTGTTTATATAAAATAGTTGAAGATGGATGATAAAAGGTCTGCTTAGGCTTACCGTCTGTTATTTCAAGTAAAGGATAAAGTAATCAAATGTTGAGGAGCAATTTAAAAGGCTGAAAGTAATAAAAAATACTCATTTTACTTAATAAATTTTACAAAAAAAGTGCATTTACAAAATTTAATGTACCTTAATAATCGGCGATTTCAATAGTGACTTCAGGATGAGAATATCCTCTCATGTGAATGGAGTATAGGTTTAGAAGTGGAGAAGAATACAATCTATACCGAAAGGTCCAAAATGGACTGCGGAGTAGGAATGGCGGTGTACTCCGAGGATCATGATGTCTCTTTCTCCTTCCGTCTACCAAACTCAGCGTAGTACTGGGTATAAAAAAACGTTCAGCTACCATAACGGCCATTTTTAGAGCATGCGTTAACAATGTGAAGTATAACAATATTTTCCACAGCTGCAAACTCGAAGGGCGTAAGGAAACGGTTCTACAATTTCTCTGTGAGTGCCCAGCTCTATTACAATCCCGACGTAAGACTCTATGAATTCATCATTTATCTAACAGAACGAATATCTTAAAGTCTTACGAATCAAAAAATTAAGTAAGTCATAAGAGCATACAATCTTATTGGTCTATAAGTCGAGTTCTCAGTCATAGAAAACTCTCTAACGTCGACTCAAACGGTTGCTGTCATCGCCCATATTTTCTCTGTGACCATCTATTATACGGGAATTATGAGCGACTTAAGAGTTTGACTTTTGTTCGTCGAGAGAACTTTACTTTTCAATTGTCTACTCAGTCCGAAGTAGCACCTGTTGGCAAGAGTTATCCTGCGTGGGATTTCCAGGCTGACATTGTTGGTGGTGTTAATACTGGTTCCTAAATAGACGAACTTATCTACAACTTCAAAGTCTGACTAACAGTGACAAGAGCGCATCCAACAGTACTACTGTTTGTTTGATGACAGGAGATATTTCGTCTTGCCCTCGTTCACCACCAGACCCATTTGCTTTGCTTCCTTGTCCAGTCTGGAGAAAGCAGAACTAACGGCGCGGGTGTTGAGGCCGATGATATCAATATCAGCTACCTTAATAATCGGCGATCTATTTTGAAAAAATCTGAGCGTCTTTGCTCCCAGATGTACCTTCGACAAAAGGTTTCAGGCGGAACAACGTTTTGAAAATCGTGCAAATTTATTACCAAAATAATGTTTCGGCTCGCGTCCTGGGTGCAGTATTCGGTCAATATAATCGCCTAGCAGAGTCGGTAATGCAAGCAACCAAGCATCGGTTACGCACTACGTTTGCTCAAGTGGATAATGCGCATTCTCAGAAACAATATTGTAGCTGTGAAGCAGAGCTTTAAAGACGGGTCGAATAAGATCATCCGTCATTACGCACCACAATTCGTGGGCCTCTCATCCACTTTTTATAATATTTTTCGGACGGATCTTGGTTTGCGGGCTTACAAAATGCAGCCCGTCTAAGAATTGAAGTTGAACGGCCATGAAGCTCGTCGCACATTCGCCATCCCGATTTTCAACGAAAAATTTTGTTTAGCGACTAGGCTCACTTCTGATGGAATTGGTTAATGAATACAATTGTCACATTTGGAGTGATGATAATCCCAAAACCATTGTTGATACGTTGTTACAACCTCAAAAGGTCACTGTTTGGTGTGCGCTATGAGCAAATCGTATCATTGGTCCATATTTTTTCATAAAGAAGCAGTCAATGGGGGAACGCTTAGAGCCGTGACTAATGACTTTTTCGTGCCTAAATGGAAGGATGTTGATGCGGACCACCTTTGGTTCCAACAAGACGGCGCTACATGTCAAACAGCCAACGAAACAATACTTTTTTCAATAGCCTTTTTGACATCTTTAAAAGTACCAAGAAGATCCGACGTTTTCAAGCCAAATTTTGTTCAGCACTGAGGCCCGCTTCTCGCTCCATGGTTATGTAAATAAGCAAAATTGTCGCATTTGGGACGATAAGCTACGTGAAGAGATTCAAGAGTTGCCATTTCATCCAGAAAAAAACAACGGTTTGGTGTGGTTTGTGGGTTGGTGGAATCATCGGTCCATACATATTTCTATCAAAATGTTTCTGATGAGAACGTAACCGTCAATGGCGACCGTTATAGCACCATGACAAGCGACTGTTTGATGCCTGAAATTGAAGCTCGTGATCTCGGGGTCATTTGGTTTCAACAAGACGACACCACTTCCCACACATCGCATCAATCTATGGATTTATTGGGAGAACACTTCGGTGGGCAGATAATTTCACCTATTGGGCCGGTCGATTGGCCACTAAAATCGTTCGATATCACACTGTTAAACCTTTTCCTGTGGAGATATGTAAACTCTAAAGTCTGTGCTGACAATCTCACTTCGGCTCAGGCCTTAGAGCAAAACATCACTCGTGGCTTTCGCCAGTTACTAGTCGAAATGTTCGAACCAGTCATCGAAAATTTACCTCAACGGATGAATCATCTGAGAATTAGCCGTGGCCAGTATTTGAAAGAGATAATCTTCAAAAAATAAATAGCAAAAAGAACGTTCTTTCGAATGATAATGAACATTCAACAATAAATTTGAAGTTCCTGTGTTTTTTTCTTTAAAAAAAAGTAGGGAACCTCGAAATGGATCACTATTTATGATATGCGTTTCATTTGTTTTTGAAAACCACATGTAAATATGTTTAAAATTCATATGTAGACATAACCTCTCAATGGAGGCTAGAGTCAATTATTTTCATAAATCTTCACCAATCGCTTTTTCCTGCTTTTTAGTTGTGTTTACTTCCACAATATCCACAATATTTTTCATAACAGCAATCACAGCGATCCACAAAAAATTTTCAATCAATTCAAATGTTTTTTCCCACAGTTGATGGAAGTGTAATTAACGTTATAAAATTCATAAAAAAAATTACAAAAAATAAAAAAATTCCCCAAACCCTTACTACATACCCTCATGCTAAAAAAACATTAAGCCAATGCAACTCCCGCTCCCCTTGACAGCCTACATGCATGTTTGTTTGTAACAGTATTTCCGAACTTTTTATAACGGAAATTGGGGTGAAAAATGCCTATAACGTTAATTATGTTACGCTCAATTAGCGGCTCAATAACGTTACGCGTCGGGGCTTAAAAGCGTGCGACAAGCGCAAAGCAAAGTTGGTTTAAGTGGGAATCCGTATGATGGCAATTTCGCAGCCAACTTTTCTGTTGTTTTTGTACGCTAATTTACTTTTCATTTAATTTTTGGTTTTTGTTTTTAATGTTTCTACCCCTTTTCCTTCAGCTCTAATGGATATAGCCTCAAAATGCATTTTCAATGAAGGCACTTGAACTGTGACCTTAAAAAGTTGAGGTTATATTAGCGAAGTTACAGTTGTTACTTTCTGAGGTTAAGTACACTCACGAATAAGGAGTTAGATACTGAAATTGAAATGATTGGTTTTTTGGTTGATGCGGCACATTGCTGCTTACATCCCTTATAGAACATCAAAAGTGTATAGAAATGATTTCAAATATTGGTAGACCGATCTACTTGAGACTGAGTGGGTGTTTTCGAAGTTGAAACTCCTTCTCTAAAACTTGATAAGCTAACTATAAAAACTGAAGCTTAGACTGCTTGGCATGTTGTGGTCTAGTGCTAGTTCTGAAGGTTATATAGGAAACGCCTCTTTGTACTCGGTCCAAATCTCTTAAGGCACAAGGATCTTCAATTCTAGTTTCATTGAGAGTGAACTGTATACTTAAATAAGGAGCACAGACAATATAGGATTCCAATTATAATTCTAAGTAATTGTTGAGATATGTACATTCTGCTTTTAACAGCGTATTCTCCGAATGTGCGAAACCGATTAGAAACTTTTTTAATGCCTAAAAATGAAAAGGTCGTGTAACGTTAGCTAAGCCAAGAAGCTGAATGTCTGAAATATCAAACAACAATATTTTCTTGGTCACTTAGAAACACCATAGAACCTGAGTACATTAAAACTGAGTCCACAGTACACATCACTACCGAAGCCTGTCATGAAGTGCATTTCTCAAAGAGCTTGTCTCTCTATCAACTGCCAAGTAATGTTGGATTTCCAAGAACTACAAAATTCGCATTGAACCACAAATCCACTCCATTGAACTTTCCTCAAAATGCATTTCTCACTCAGTTTATTTCGCATTTCTGCGGCGATCTCGACATCCGTCAATCCGACTCTCATGCAACGCTTCCCTCCAATATATACTTGCAAGAATGTGCTATGACAGTTGAATGGAATTGAACATATTATTTGATTGATAAGTTGTTTGAGTGGCAGATTAGTGATGGCTTACGATGGTTGGTTGAGTTGCTTATTCGACCGATTCGATAATTATGTGTAAGTGGTGTCCCAGGTAAGTGTGGAAAGCGAGTTTTTGAGGAGTATAGAAACCTTGAAGAAACCCCTGTAAGTGGCATTTTACAAAAAAATAATCGAAATATACCTCTAATCTTAAATATCTGAGGTTCTATAAATTTATTTCCTTTTCTTTCACTTTGGAGATTTGTTGTAAGAAAAAACGCAGCCTTTGTTTTTTGAAGATTATTTCTTTCAAAAGTTGGCCGCGGCTGCGTCTCAGATGGTCCATCCGACGAGGACAATTTTCAATGACTCGTTCGAGCATTTCGACTGGTAACTGGCAAATGACACGCGTGATGTTTTGCTCCAATACCCAAATCTAAGCATGATTCTTCGCGTAGGCTTTAGACTTCATATATCCCCACAAGAAAAAGACTAACGGTGTGATATCACACGTTTTTGGCGACCAATCAACCGACCCAAAACGTGAAATTATCTGCTCACCTTGTTGTTCTCTCAATAAATTTATTGATTGATGCGATGGGTGGGAAGTGGCGCAGTCTTGTTGAAACAAAAAGTCGCCGAGATCACGAGCTTCACTTTCAGGCATCCAATAATCGGTTATCATGTCCCGATAACGATCGGCATTGGTGGTTACGTTCTCACCGGCACCATTTTTGAAAAAATATGGACCGAAGATTCCACCCGCCCACAAACTAAACCAAATCGTTGCTTTTTTTAGATGAAATGACAACTCTCAAATCCCTTCAGGTTACTCTTCGCCCCAAATGCGACAATTTTGCTTGTTCACTTACCAATTGAGCCAGAAATAAGCCTCATTCTTGAACAAAACTTGGCTCGAAAACATCGTATTTTTTGGAGCTTTTCAACAGCCTTAGAACGAAGCGATGTCGCTTTGGAAGGTCGAACGGCTTCAGTTCTTGCACAAGCTGTATTTTGTATGCTTTCAATTTAAGATCTCGACGAAAAATGCCCTAAATCGTCCCATACCTCAGTCCGAGTTGTTGCGAACGGCTCAGAATCGACTCTGCACGGTCTTCGTGTACACTCTCAGTTACGGCTGCTAAAGTTTTTTCACTGCGTGCTGAACGTGGTCTATTTCGGTCGAATATTATCCATTAATGAATGCTGGGTCTCAAGATAGGTGATGGTGTTGCGAATAGGACGCTCATTAGGTCGATTATGTAGACCATAAGTTGAGCGAAGTTCGCGAAACACATTCTTTAGAGAACGTGAAATTGTGTAATAAAGTTAAACGAATTGTAAACGTTGTTCAGGCGTAAGTCCTTCCATGTTGAAATGCTTGACACGACTAACGCGTGATGTGACAGAAAAAGCTATTGAAAAAAGTACATCTATTTGGATCACCAGTTAACACTTCACTCGACCCGCGATCCGAACCAGCTGTTCACAACGTCTTCGGGGGCAGCAGTGGTTGGGTATTTTCTGTTTGAAAACGCAGATATGCGACATTTTACCCGATTTAGCTGGACAAACCTCACCGTTCGAAACCGACATCGGTTACTATTTGATGCCGTAATTATGTACTTCTGGATTAACAGTAATATAAGTAGTGGAGTTAAATGGAAATACTCCAGAATCATTTTTTTTGGGACTTTCGAAGCAGTTTCTACTATTAGATCGAATCAGATTTGTTTGCAAAGCCACATGTGTTCCATGTATCCGGCATACGCGTGGCTCCGTAGAATTCCCTGAAAAAAGTTTATTACTACAATATAATCAAATTAGATGAGAAAAATCGCTAGGTAACACAGTGAAAAAGCGAAATTTTGCTCGATAGTTCCTCAGTGGAAATGGAAAAATCGAAGAATTAAAAAAAAAATGTTCAAAAAACTACAAAAATAGTTCAGTCTTTCGATAGTTCCTCAGTGGAAATGGAAAAATCGAAGAATTAAAAAAAAAATGTTCAAAAAACTACAAAAATTGTAGTTTTTTAGGGTTATTTTTTAATGGGATTTTTTTTCGGAGAAATTATTTATTTCGACTCGTTCACTAATTTTTCCATACCTTCCGTAACCCGACAAACCCGATCACTTTGAACTTAGTTCCTTGGGTACTCATTATAACAAATAAAACAATAAATTTAACATTTTTTTGTGTCTTTTATTTAGTCGCAGTTTTGTTCGTAACCTTAGCTTATATAATATACATTCATATACTCGTATTTTTATTTAATAGCAATCAACACAGAATTTAAAATATTTAAATTTTCAGTTAATTCCAAAAGAGATTTGGATTTGCCGCGAATTCAAATACAATTTTTGTATATGTACGACATGTATATGTTGTATATGTATTGTATACATATGTATGTATATGTTTAAGGGTACATAAGTATTATGTATGTATGTATGTGTATTTATGACTTACTGAAACTACTTTTCATTTCTAATTTTTTATTCATTAAAAATTCTGTGTTGAGAATTTTGAAATTGTATCGATTACAAAACATTTGCAAAACATACAGAAAATATAGTATTATAGTATGGGTGAATTTTTCAAAATGAATGATATAACAGAAACAAATTCATGAAAATAATTGAATTTTCTTTAATTTTTACTTATGAGATTATTTAATAGATTTTTTAAGCAAGCTTATGCAGAAAACCAGCTTCAAATATGCTATACAAAATAATTTACATACTAAATAATTATTCAAAAAATTTTTTATTTATCGAAAAACATTGAAAGAATTTAAAAAATTGAAAAAAGTTAAAAGGAAAATTAAAAAAAAAATAATAATAACAAAAATTTATAAAAATTAATGAAAAATGTAATAAAAAAAATAATAATCATAATAATAAAAAAAATTATTTAAAAAAAAAATAATAAATAAATAAAAAATAATAATAAAAAAATAATAAAATATTTAATTTAATAAAAAAAAATTAATAAAAAAGTAATAATAAAAAAATTCGATAAAAGAATTTAATACAAACAATTAAATAATTAAGAAAAATTAAATATAATTCTTCAAACAATTTTTTTCTCGAAAAACATTGAAAGAATGTTAAAAGATTGAAAAATTAAGAAAAATATTGAAAAAAATTAATAAAAAAATTAAAAAAAAACTAAAAAGAGCAATAAAAAAATTAATGAAAAAATAGTTAATAAAAAAAATTATAAAAAAAATATCAAAAATATTAATAAAAAAATATTAATAAAAAAGTAATAATAAAAAAATTAATTATTTAAAAAAATTAATTATTTAAAAAAATTAATTTTTTAAAAATTAAATGTAATTATACAAAATTGAAAAAAAATTAAGCAGATTGAAAAAATTAGAAAAAAAATTTGGATTTAAAAGAATATTAAAAAATTTTAATTACAAAAAGATTTTAAAATTTGATTCAACTAAAAAATATCTGCAAATTAAAAAATAAAATTTAAAAAACATTTAAAAAATTATATGAAAAATATAAAAATTAAATAGAAATTTAAAATTTGAAAGTCAGAAAAAATTCAAAAGTTGTTAAAATTCTAAAACAAAATGTGGAAAAATTAAATAGCTTTTAAATAATTTTAATTAAAAAAAATGTTAGAAGTTAAAAAAACTAAATAAAAAAAATTTTTTAGAAAACATTGAAAATATAAAATTTTATAAAAAAGAATTTAAGTAGAAAACATTAAAAAATTTAAATTTAAAAAATTTTATTAACAAAAATTTAATTTTTAAAAAAATTAAAAGGAATTAAAATAATTAAAAAAAACTAAAAAAAATTTAATTAACAAGAAATTTTTAAAATATTAATAAAAAATTGCAATAATTTGAAAAATATTTTGAGAATATTCAAATCAAAAATTTGGAATTCATAAAGGCAATATTTCATATACATACATACATACATACATACATATGTATGAACATGTATGTATTTTTTTTGTATTTTTTAATATTTTTTTTTTTTCTGCTTCATTTATTTTATAATGACTCGTATGCTAATCTGTTGACCCCATTAAATCTAAGACACCCAAAATCGCGCTTAACGCAGACCAAATCGTTGAGCGCACGAAATACTCGCATATACACCTACTAATCACAACGTTTTCTTGCTTCGTACGCAAATTAATTTACAAACTCTCATGGCAACCATTTCCAAATAGAAATTAGAGACTGCGATTTGAGACACGAAAACGCATTCAACTGCTTTGTTCGGATTAATTTCGAAAATTTTCAGCTTAAAATTATAAATTGTGCCGCCGAAAGAAATATGATTCGCTTTGTTTCTTTACTAAAAAAACAAATCGAGAGAAATTGAGGTTAAGCGTCAATGTTTACTGCTCACACAAATCACTTGTTTTTGACGCCCAAATGAATAACTGCATCCGTCTCTTAATACAATGCGATTTATTGTTAATTTGTTTGCTGTGCTTACATAATTTTGCTGCCGTTCTAATTTCATATCGGAAATGGTATACACGAATGCATAAGTAACGGTAGGTAGGTATTATTTTCAGAACTTCATTTCATATGCTGCAATTTAGTGTTGGCATTATAATAAATCATCACGCACCAAATCCTCCACCAGCGCGGCCTCTCTTCGCCGCATTTCCAACTCCTCGCGCTCCAATATGCTCGCCGCATTGATGGCCGCCTCCTCGGGCTCATCCTTGGCCGCTTGCGCGCCATCCGTTGAGGAGGAGGCTGCTGCAGCCGCCTCTGCCGCTTCGGCCTCTTGCTTGCGCTTGCGATGCTCATAGTTGACCAGCCGTTGACCCACCAAATATTTGTCCACTTTAATGGCGACATATAGCTTTTTGAATTGTTTGATTTCGAAGTAAATGTAGGCAATCACCACGACAATTATGAAGAATACCGGATAGACTACGCGCGATATTTCCAAGCGTGACACCGAATTTTTGAAGAATAACGGCAAAATGGAGTGCGCAATCACATAGGGTATGGCCAGGGCCAAACCGAAACACGTGATAACGGGTGTGGCCAATTCGCGTATCAAAAACTTCAAATCAATGTCACGCAAGCCATCGCGGTACGCACGTTCGAGTGCGCGTTTCAAGTGCCAGTCGGGACCCATGAGTGTCAAAGCAATCGCAATTTTGGTATAGAGCACACCGAGTGCCCAGTCCTGCCACAAAAAGTGTATGGGTGTTTGGTAGAAGGGCACACGCAACGGTATCACCACCACCAACTCGAGTAGTAGTCCAAACAGCAGTGGTATTACGCCTAGCATTAGTACGAATATGAGTACGGGCAGGGCGTACGAGGCGCCAACACGTAGCCAATGTTTGATTTTATCAACAACCGCGGCGCGTCCTTGCGGCAGCAAGTTCACTGCAATGGCAACACCACGTGATATTATCCAACAGAGATAGGTGCCCAAAGCGGCAGTGTACAGTTCGTGTGGACGTGGTGATACCTCAGGTGCTTGGGCTACTACTTGATTTGTGAAATGGCCACCAACGGACCATAGCGCCATCACCTGGCGACCAATCCAAACCGGTACCGTTAGTGTTATGACCGAAGCGATTACCAAAGAAACGCACATGAAAAACAGCAAACCGCACAAGCGCAATGGAAATAGTGAGGGACGATCGTATGGTTGAAAACCGACCGGCACATCGCGTTGCATTATCGCCTGATGCACTGCACCGAGGTTACGTTCGCGTGGCAACGGTACAGCGGGTGGTGGACGTGCGGCTGCAGCATCTGCTTGGTCTGCGTTGGCATTCGGCTGTGGTGCTGCTTCGTTATTGGCAGCAGCTTCGGGCGCTGCTTCAGCGGCTGGTGCAGCGGCGGCGCCATTTGCAGCATTATTGGTGGCATCGCCGTTGGGCTGTTCAGTGCCGAGCAAATAGCTGCGTATGCCGAGCACCCAGGATACACAAACACACCAAATGCGCAGCAAACCCTTTAGCCAGATGCGGGTGTGGGATTGTTCGAAGAAGCCAGGCAGAATTATCTGGAAGATATGGAGGAAATTAATTTAAACATAACCCTAAAGAGAGTATAATTATAGGTACCCACCTGTAGCAGCAGCAGTTGCAAGCTGAGCTCATTAACTTCCGAATCGCCGGAAAGGGTGTAGGGCAAAAATGACGGCCAAATTGTCTTGAGCATGCGTATTGGTAGCCAAAGCATCAAGAGAACGGCAGAACCAAAAATCATAGCGGAAGCAATAAGACGGCGTACATGGCGTAGAATTGGCAGATGGATCATTTCCTATAATAAATAATTACTTTAAATATATTGCCTGCTCCGCATGAGTGATCGAACTTACCTGTATTGGACTGAAATCCGGATCGTTTAGGTTACGCAAAAACCAGAGCACACCGGGGCGCAGTACTTCCCGCAAGAGCGAAATGAAAGCGGCGAAGTAGTAAACATACACCATGCCAAACATCCAATGCACAAAAAGTGACGTACCCGGAGCAGCTTTAAAGCTCACCTTGCGATCCTTAATGCTGGCATCAAACAGCGGTAATGAGCATATATCCAACCACCAGCCGCAAACAAGTGGCAGTACACCGATTTCAACAACGGCTAACAACGACACTTTCACAACTATATAGCACAAACCGATCAGCCAGCGCACGCGACGCATACGAAAGACGCGCGCAAAGAAGTGCAACACAACCAAAGTTAAACCAATGAAGCAGTAGCCGAATAGCGTAGTGATGAGGCCGTGAAAATGTAGCAGCGGTTTATCCGGTTGCAGCAGATCCAAAGAGCTTAGTATGAAATTACCAATACAATAAGGGCAAAAAGCGAATGTAACGATGAATAAAGTATTGAGTGAGATTATCCAAAAAACGTGCTCAAGAAAGATTAGCGAACCATCCAGACCAAGTAAACGCTCCCAAGTCAATTCTTCAGCGGCGCGATCCCATTCCATAGGATTCCAGTTTGGTTCATCGTTGTCGTTATCATTTTCTGCGGCAGCACCACCAGCTGCAGCAGCACCACCACCTTGCGCCACACCGGCATCGTCAGCTGCGGCATTAACATTATTATTGTTGTTGTTGCCAGCACCCGGTATATGCTGTTGCCTGGGTCCAAATTCAAGCGGTATTTCACCTTCCTCTTCTGCGGGATTCACAGCTGCTGGCGCGGCATTATTCATTGGCATGTCAATCGGTGCTTCCTCATTGTCACTTTCATCGTCGGCGTTGACGGGTTCCTCAATATCAGCGACTTCGTCAGCAACACGTGCTGCTGCGGCTTCAACACCTGCGCCATCTCTAACATCTTCAACAGCAGCCGCAGCTCTTGGCACTTCGGGCTGAGCTTGTTCTTCACCATCATTAACCGCAGCAGGCGCATCGTCGCGTTCTAACCAATCTGGGCCGCCACCATGCAGTATTTGCTCACGCAACCAAACTAAACCGATGAATGACAGCAGCGTACAAGTCACAACGAAACAACCGCGGAATGCATCAGAGGCCAAATTGTTTGTTGAGAAAACGTCGAACGGCATCGATAGTATCATGTCAAATGATGAAGCACGAAACAAATAACGGTATGTGCGGTATGCAGACAATGGCACTATACCGAACCAAGCCAAACCGACTAAAGAATAATGGAACCATGATTTGGCTGCCTTGGCAACAGCTGTTAATAAGCCACCAGCCACATCACGTAAGGGCAACACACGCGGCATATCAGGCGAGTAGATCGGCTGAAAGCTAAAGCGGTGACCACATAATTCACAATACTCTTTATGTGAATAACGCATCCATTGCATTAAACAGTCCTGGTGTATGTACTTAATACTGCCCGTACAAATACATGGATAGAATAATGGACGGTCCGATTGTGCCTCACAACGGCACACACGGCAAATATCCTGCGAATTATCATCCATGTCTACTGCGCTTCTGCGATCGAATCAAAATGTTGATGTCTATTCCATTACAGCACACGTCAATCCCTTTGTTTTGCTCGTATTTGCGCTACTTTGACAATTCTACTTCGTTTGACCTTTCCTGCTTACAAAATCGCCAAATTTAATACCACTAATAAACTGTTGCGAACTAAACCAGTTTTCGTTATATTAATGCTCTCTTTTTTGCTAACTAAATGTTTTATTTCGTGGATTTTTTCAATTACTAAATAGTTTAACTTTTTTTGCGTGTGAAAATAATCCAGCAGCTGCAATTTTCAGTATGACCAACCTAAGAGAAAATCCAAATTTCTGACAGCTTAGTATTGCCAGATAGCTAAAATCACTTTTATTTATAAAAGACCGTATATCGAGTATTTTTACATGAATTAATCTCACGATGACTGAGATTGAATTAGTTTTATACATTAACTAATAATATAAAGATTGTAAACAAAACCAGAAAAAGTTTTAAACGAGTATATACAATTATTAAAACATGTAACTTCGAGACCAGGACTACGTAAATCGATCGGGCCGGGCAAATATCGAAAACTTTTAATTTTATTGCGACAATAAATATTCCTCTAAAAAATTTGTGATAAAAATCTGTTGGTTCCGTTTACATAAAACCGTTTGTCGAGGTAACAGAAGGATGCTTACTCGAATCTAATAATTAATTATTTTATTTTCATGAAAAAACGAGTTAAATTCGACACGAATGTAACCGGTATCTTCTATTTTGACATTACATTTAAGTATTGGCAACTCTGTTAGAGTTAAAAAAAACACTTGATAAAAATTTTTCGTGTGATTTCGACATTCGTTGAAAATTCGTCGTAATATTTTTTCCGGCAACATTTAGCTAAAGCATTTAGTTTCAAAATTTTAATTGTGATATAAACGTAAACGTTATAAAAATGTTCCTTAACAAATTGAACAATGTCGGTCGCCAATTGGCCAACCCAGCGCTCCGTGCACAGGCTCGTTCTATATGCACAACATTAGCAAATCGAGAGATCTTCCAGGTGCAGAGCGCCGAGGATTTCGACGAAAAAGTCAAAAAAAGTGATAAGCCGGTAATTGTGGATTTTTTCGCAACGTAAGTTATATTAAATGTTATATAATTTTTTCGCTCATTTATTTGTGTCTTTATATTCTAAATCAGATGGTGCAATCCATGTAAAATGCTAACACCCCGCATTGAAACTGTGGTCGGTGAAAAAGCCGGTGCCATAAAATTGGCCAAAGTAGACATTGATGAGCACAGCGAATTGGCGCTCGATTACGACGTTGGTGCTGTACCAGTTCTACTAGTAATGAAGGAAGGCAAAGTGGTGAATCGTATGGTCGGTTTGCAGGATACAGATAAGATTCGCGCATGGATTGATAAAGCTGTTGAGGGTGCCAAATAAGTTTATAGAGGAGATCTTTGATTTGCATTATAATCTAACAATAACAAAATTTTTGAAAATATTTAATGCTTTAACTTTGTTCAACAAATATAATTAAGATTTGTTCATGGAATAAAAAAAACTACTTAATATTTGATGAAAGGTAATGTTTTATTTGGACTATAATTGATATATGATACTTATATAATTAAATGGAGTACCAGCCCGGTGTTCCTGGCCGTTTCTTATTGCGATCAAGGAAACGTTTGAAGCCTTGTTTTGAGTCATCCATTGATTTTTCTTCCGCTTTCTTTTGTTCTTCTTTCTTCTCAAATAAATCGGGAAAAGTGAATTCTTCAGTACGTGGCTACAAAGAAGAATTATTTATTACATACACATATCTTAAGCTGCATCATATAAATATCATGCTCACCAATGTTACATAAGCAATCTTAACATCATCTTCTTTGGTCACATAGCCATGAGTTTGATCTCGTTTGGTTCTACCCATTTCAATGCGCGTACGCACATCCACCACTGGCAGTTTGTAAATCTTTTCCAAGTAATTCTTTACGTCATATTTGGACATCTGCATCGAAACGGAGAATGTCGCAACATTCTTTGGTTGCTCTTCCGCCGGCCGAATCAGCTTCATCCAGAAATTCGGCAGAAATATACGCAACTGGGGATTGCCCCGTTGATAAACTGGATACCAGCGTGTCGACATCGCAGAAATTTACTTCACGGTTTTACAACTAAAAAAAATCAACTCCTTTTTCAACGCGGTGCTATTTAGCAACATGAACAGCTGTGCGGTTGTCAAAATAAAAGGCATGTGAAAATATAAAACGAACAAAGCTCTGTGTGGTTTTTGTTGCATTGTTTTGTTTACGTTTAGTTGGAGAAAAGAATGTGAGAAAACACCGCAAAGAACTCCTAAATTAAGCTGTAGTTTTAAAATTACATATTTTAGAGCGCTTATATTTGCTGAATGTGTTGAAAAAGTTAAATTATATGAATTTGTTTGTTACTGCGTTATAAAACATTTATTGACATTGCGTTAACATTAGCATTTAGCATTCTGTATTACACAGCACTTGTTTGCGTTGTATTTGTTATCGTCGCGCACGTGCTAGCCTTTATCAGCTGTTCGTCAAAATTTACAATTATGGAAATCAAAGGATAATTAAAAATGACAAAAGTTGCAAAGAAAAAAGATAAAGGAAAATCCGCATCCACTAAAAAGCTATCCCGTAAAGATCTGCGGAAGCAGAAGCTGCAGAGTAAGAAAGAAAATAAGCGCATATTCTTCTCAAATAAAACGAATGGTGCTGCATTAGTGGCCGATGCTAAGGCAGCAGCAGCAAATGCACAAAAGTCAAAGAAAGGAAAGAAGAAGAAGAAAACCAAAAAGCCATCCAAAGTTGTAGCACCCGAAGATATACCCATCGAGGAATTGCTTTCTGGAAAAGTAGATTCCGATAATGATGAATCCATCGCTTCAGACTTCTCGGATGAAGAAGTCAGTGCCCGAATTCCAGCGAACATGGCAAAACAAGAGAAGCCAATACAAAATCAGAAGAAGAAAAAACAGCAACCTACACGTCCCGACGCCGAGGAGCAACGACGACGCGTGTTGAAGCAACAAAAGGATTTGGAGAATGTGGCGCGAAAACAACGACTGAAACAACTGAAAGTAGAGAACGAAGAAGAAGACCGTTTAATATCTAAATTAGAAAAGAAGTTGAAACTCAACAAGACTAAAGACAAAAATCGCTTGGTGCGCAAAATGTTTAGCGATGGTTTAGATTATGCCTTGGAGTTCTGTTTGGATGATGAAGAGGAAAAGCGTAAACGTGAGCTGAAAGAAAAACGAAAGGAAGAACTACACAGGCAGAATGCCAGTGGCTGGAGTGATGAGGAGGAATTTGATGATGAAGGTGATACGGAGTTATTGGGCGGCGCTTTAAGTGATGACAATAGTGAAAGTGGTGAAGATACTTACAATGATGACGACGACAACGAAGCGGACAGTAATGTTGAAGATAATGATGATGACGAAGAAAATACAGAAGAGCAAAGTAAGAAATTGCATTTTATTTCTAAAAACAATTTTTTATAAATATTTTTTTTATATTGATTTCAGTGAAGGAAGATATTTACGGTAGAAAACGTGATAAAGATGGCAACATTATAAAAACGGTTGCTGAGCCAAAACCTGATGCGCAACAGCCACAAAAATATGTACCGCCACACCAACGCGCTTTGCTAGCTGCCACACAGAATGACAGCAAACAGTCACAGCTCCTAGAACGTTTGCGTAAAAATTGTAAGGGTTTGTTAAATCGTCTCTCTGAGGCTAATCTGCACAAGATCGCCAACGGCATTGAGGAATTGTACATGAAAAATTCGCGCTACAACATGAATGAAACGCTTGGTGCTCTCTTACGAGAGGCATTACTTGGTCGAACTATGACCAATGAACGTATGGTGCAGGAGCATATGGTGCTTTTGGCTTATCTACACGCGCAAGTTGGTAATGAAATTGGCGCACATTTTCTGCAAATGTTCATAGAGCAATTCGACGCGCTTTTAAAGGAGATTCTCACACTACCCGTGGAAGATAAGAAACTGAATAATTTAATTTTAGTACTCGCTTACATATATATTTTCAAAATATATGAACATCGCTTGCTACTGGAAATAATCGGCCGGCTGTCCGATAACTTGTGTGAAAAATCAATTGAATGTCTGCTACTTATCTTCCAATCCGTGGGCTTCAAATTGCGCAAAGACGATCCGCTGGCCTTTAAGGAAATGATGTTAAGTGTGCAGCGTAAAATAGCAGAAGCACCATTGGAACTGAAAGAGAATTTGCGTCTCAAATTCATGGTTGATATTTTAAATGCCGTTAAAAATAATAATATCAATAAAATACCACAATTCGATCCGGAGCTGGCGGAGAATCTGCGCAAACGTCTAAAAGCTATGTTGCGCAATGACAAATATGTGACGACACTCAATATAACGATGGATGATTTGCTGCGCGCCGATCAAGTGGGCAAATGGTGGGTGGTAGGTTCGGCGTGGAGTGGCAACATCGATGATATCAACTCGGCGACGAAGCAAAAGAAAGATGAGGGTATTGTTGCTGGTCAACGCTTCTCAGAAAAACTACTCAAGTTGGCAAAACAGCAGAAAATGAATACAGAGGAGCGCCGAAACATATTCTGCATTATAATGGGTGCAGAGGACTATGTTGATGCTTTCGAGAAAATATTGCATTTGGCATTGAAAGATCAACGTAGTATTGCGTATGTGATAATTCACTGCTGTTTGAATGAGAAACGTGCTAATCCTTATTACGCACACCTTGCGCTGAAATTCTGTCACTATAATCGCAAATTTCAACTGGCTTTTCAGTTTGCCACTTGGGATCGCATCAACGACATGGAATCCCTAAATAAGTTACAAGTGAAAAATTTAGCTAAATTCCTACAACATTTAATATTAAATGGCGGTTTACAGTTGTCGGTGCTGAAGGTTGTAAACTTTTTGCAGCTGGACAAGACAAGCTTTGTTTTCATGAAGGAAATAATGGTCGGTTTGTTGTTGAGCGAGCACGACAATGAAATCTATCAAGCATTCGAACGTGTGGCCAAAAACACAAAACTCGCACAATTCAAGAACAGCATACGCCTGTTCATACAACATTTCCTGCTGCAAGAGGAGAGCAAACTAAAGCTGAGTGAGGAACAATTGAGTAATTTAAAGAAGCGTGCAGACTATGTTGATAACATACTGGCATATGTGGACTTGTAATTTTGTATAGTTAATTTTAACAAATTTATATTTAAGATTTGTACGTTAAAAATAAAGTTAAAAAAAAGATAAATAAAATAAACTCTAAAGCAAAATAAACATTTTGTAATAAAATAAATTTTTATATACTTAAGTCCTCTAAAATTTACATACTACAAAACATATGTTAATTTTTTTGAAAGTTATTTCGCCTGCCCGAACTGTTAATCGAAACTTTGCAGCAAATCACGTGCCCGCTGATATTTTGACGAATCGTAAATAGCTTTTTGCTCTTCTTCACTAATTTCCTCACCGCATTGTTTATCAAGCGCCTCAATGCACTGTTCAGCCAATTTAATAATTTGCGCCTTAGCTGCACCCTTCGAGCCTGACAAGTATTCGAGAGCGATAGGCCACATCTCTGCACCAATTTTATCTTCATCAAATACGGTTTGCTGTATTGAAATCTGTCGTAGTTTTTCAAATTTCCATTCTGCGCGCGAGTTCTTCCACTTACGTAGGTACTCTTCGTTACGGTAACGTTCCTTGCTTTCTGTTTGATCTTTCTGCAATTCGAGCCGTTGTTTGTGCTTTTGTTTCTTCTTTTGACGCACAGTTACTATAGCATTCACATTTTCTGGTTTTTCACTCTCGTGCAACTCCTCCAAGGTGGGCTCCTGTGCTTCTTCTGCATCGTGGTCGCCTGCGTCATCACCACTATCCTGCCCGTTTGCAGTTTTGCTGCGTTTTTCCTTAATGCTACCCTTCTCTTTGTGTTTACGTTTTAATGCTTTTTCTATAAATTGGGTAACCATTTATATAAAAATTATTTTCAATATCTCAGGAACACTTACTATCCCCCGCAGACTCTTCAATGGCTTCAACAATTAAGCTTTTGCTGGCCACTTCTTCGTCATTATCTTTTGAAACATGCTTTCGTTTTTTAGCTTTCACTTTATTTTGTGTTACTGACAAATTTTTGTCTACTTTACTTTCTTTTTTTGCCATTTTTATACAATTTTATAAAGTTCTTTTTAAAAACATTGCACAAATCAAATTTCAAGGCTTTGACACGTGATTCTTCTTCTTGCACATAATTATTAATTCACAATGCCATTGTCAAAAGGTAGGCGTTCACAAAAGTTTCCCTTAACGCCTTGTTGGTTTTCGCCTTGCAGCCCAAAGCAATTTTTATAAACAAAACAATAACAATGCGCATGCAAAAGTTACGAATGCCAATCTAAAAGAGAGCTGGAAAACTTACTGTCAACTGTTGTTGGTTTCCGCGAAAAATTGCAATTCGTGCGCGTCTTTTTGTTTATTGGAAAATTGCCGCAAGCCTTTAATGCAAAGTGTTGTTTGGTATTACTAAAATGTGAAAAGAGCAATAAATTAAGTGTTTTTCGTATCAAAGTGTAGTTAGTTAATGTATGTGTATATTATAAATAGTAAGTGTGTCGCTAGCAATTATCAATTAAATCAAATATTCTAATTCTACGAAAGCTTGAGATCTCCTATTAAATTGTAGCTCCTAATCGCAATTAGTTAGTCCACATTCAATATAAGCAAATAATTAAATTTTAATGAAAGGTAAGTGATGTTGAATTTTTAATAACCACCGAAATTTGTAAATATACATATGTACATACATATGGATATGTTTTGAAAGCAGTAGTCCAAATGAAAAGCTGTGTGTATGTATGTGCAAGGGTACAGGTGCCTGCATTTGGAGGCGGTACCAGCAGCGTTTTCTTTTTGTTTTACGTGAAATTAATAATTCGCGGTTAACTAGATTTGGTTTTATTTGTGTAAATTGTGTTGTGGTATGTTTTAAAAAATGGTGCGCGTATTAACAATTGGTTGCGGTTATTGAAGGAGTGAAGTTCAAGGACATCATACGCCCTTTGCAGTGCAGCTTCAGCGATAACAAATATAAGGTGAGCATTTTTTAATTATATTTAAAACATATTTAATGTTAAATTTTATTATTGTATTGAAACTCTCCGCAGAGTAGTATGAGGCGAGAACTATTAATACATGTAATTTTATTAGTGTGAAACAGTACCGAAAAATGCTGATGTGCTGTCAGACCCAAATCACATTAAATCAATGTCCATTTTTGGTTATGCGGCTCTTTTATCTTTTGGGTAGGAACATAATCTCTGTAGTTTCCATTTACCTTTTTTATGATTTATAATTACATTACTCACCAAATCTGAAGGAAAAGTTTGATATTGATGTGCTATGATGTCTGTGGGATGTTTAAGGTGTCCTGATTACGAATTTCACATTTAAATTTTTAAAATGTACATACATTGCATTTCGTCTTTTAGTCATCGGGTACCGAAATTCACGATTCACGGGCACACCTAGTATTGGAAAGGCTATTTTTGGGAATTTAAAAAAGCTCGCTCTTCAATTGTTTTAAATTTTAAAGTACATTTATATATTTTTTAAGAATATATGTATGTACATTAAACATTTTGAAAAAAAAAAATATATGTATATACATATGTATATTGAGAAAGAAGCGTTTATATCGGGTGATTTTTTAAGAGCTTGATAACTTTTTTAAAAAAAAAAACGCATAAAAGTTGCAAAATCTCATCGGTTCTTTATTTGAAACGATAGATTGGTTCATGACATTTACTTTTTGTAGATAATTTCATTTAAATGTTGACCGCGGCTGCGTCTTTGGTCCATTCGGAAAGTCCAATTTTGGGCAACTTTTTCGAGCATTTCGGCCGGAATAGCCCGAATTTCTTCGGAAATGTTGTCTTCCAAAGCTGGAATAGTTGCTGGCTTATTTCTGTAGACTTTAGACTTGACGTAGCCCCACAAAAAATAGTCTAATGGCGTTAAATCGCATGATCTTGGTGGCCAACTGCCCATGCATCCCGAAAAATGCACTGTTTGGTGTGGTTTGTACGCTGGTGGAATCATTGGACCGTATTTTTTCAAAGATGCTGTTGGACGCAACGTTACGGTGAATGGCGATCGCTATCGTTCGATGCTAACAAACTTTTTGTTGCCAAAAATGGAAGAACTGAACTTGGTAGACATGTGGTTTCAACAAGATGGCGCTACATGCCACACAGCTCGCGATTCTATGGCCATTTTGAGGGAAAACTTCGGAGAACAATTCATCTCAAGAAATGGACCCGTAAGTTGGCCACCAAGATCATGCAATTTAACGCCTTTAGACTATTTTTTGTGGGGCTACGTCAAGTCTAAAGTCTACAGAAATAAGCCAGCAACTATTCCAGCTTTGGAAGACAACATTTCCGAAGAAATTCGGGCTATTCCGGCCGAAATGCTCGAAAAAGTTGCCCAAAATTGGACTTTCCGAATGGACCACCTAAGACGCAGCCGCGGTCAACATTTAAATGAAATTATCTTCAAAAAGTAAATGTCATGAACCAATCTAACGTTTCAAATAAAGAACCGATGAGATTTTGCAAATTTTATGCGTTTTTTTTTTTAAAAAAGTTATCAAGCTCTTAAAAAATCACCCGATAGCTGATAGCATTGAGCGGCTACACTTTAGAAGGCTGTAAAATGATATTTTTAAAAGTGTAATCTATCGAAATATAAAACAGACGATTTTTTTTTGTTTAATTTTTACAAAAGGTGTGCCGAAATTTTATGTCGAACCAATGCCACTTTGGATTAGTGAATGCTGAGTGGTATATTATTATGAAAAGAAAATTAACTAAAAACAACAACGTACTAATTGAAACTAATTTCAACCTTCCCACCTGAAATATTTAGTAAATTCAACTATTTTGTTGTTATTATGTGTGCCATTCTATTTTTAAACAGAGAAAGCTGCTAATTTTCTGAACAACACTGTATATTTTCTTCAAAAATAATTAAAATATATCTAGTACTATTGCTTAGCTATAATAATTTATCATGTAGCTATGTATGTGCGTGCTATTAATACCTTTATTCATGAAATTTTTTACTTCACGAAACTAAAATAATAAAAGCTGCACAATGGATGTGTATATATGTATGTATGTACATACATATGTATCTATATTAATACTCACGTTTTTGTATACTAGAAGTAATTAAGAACATAAAATCGCGCTGCTGTTCTATAGCAAATTGATTTGGAATGATGAGCGCGTTGGGTGAGGTGCTGCCACTTTGAATTTAAAAATTTCACGATTTCTATTTTTGCCGGCAACGGCCAGCGTCAATAAATTACATACTCCTAAGTAGGTACATACATACATATATGTGAACGACAAATCTTAGAAAAAGAGAAGAAAAAACTAGCAGAATGTACGTTTTACATATAAATAGGTATTTATTTACAACGCTAAGTATATAAGAAAATATATGTATATAATATATTTATATACTTATTTAGTTATTTGGCTGTAAAATATACACAGTTTGTCTGTCTGCCCCCGCAAAGCCTTTCCAATGGCGGCTTATTTTGTTTTGAACGCCGGGCGATGCGCGAACGGACAAATTTCATGGCAGACACACACACATTCATGTACTCAAATAAGAATAAAAATACAGCAAAATAAAATTTAACAGTGCCGCAATCGCCAGACGCTGCGGTGGTTGGTTGCTTCACATTTCTTATGCATTTCTCAAATCAGTTTGGCGTTGTGCGTGTTCCGAAGGTGTACAATTTTTGAAACGTTCGTTCTAAAGAATTTTTTCCGTTGCTACTTCTTTATTGAAATCATGAAAAATTTTCTCGTGCGGTTTTCGTTATTCAATATACATAAATAAATAAATACATACATATATTTACTGTGATTAATAATTACTGTTAAAGTGAATAATATTTACAGTTAACCGGCTAATATTTACTGTTGACGCATCTAATTCTTACGCGCGTTTGCGTATGAGTAACCTTTGCCGTCGTGTGCTACGTTACTCAAAAATAACGGTTTATTTTTGTGAAAGAAAATTCTTCTAACTAATCTTTAGTTGCCGAAAAATAGTGAAAAAATCATATGAAACACCTGTGCGCATTTGAATGTGAAAGTGTATTTACGAAAAGCAAAGAAAATCGCCTTGGCCCACCCGGCGTATGAGTAATGCGGGGGCCGCTGTGCGTCACCTTTCCGTTTAATGCAGTTTAAGTGCGATTTTTGGCAAACATTACGCAAATAAATTATTGCAATTATATGGCATTCAATGAAAATTACTAAAAATATATCGTGAATTTCCTTGTGCTTTATTTTCCGCATATATGTATGTATGTTTCTGTGTATGCAGCAAGTGTGACAAAGGCTCGTGTGCGGGTAACACAAAACCACGCTGATTTGCAGCGCTGCTTGTTGGTATCTTTTCAGCCCACTAATTGGATTGTTGACAAGCCAAAGCCAAAATAACAACAACAACAATCATTGTATTACTAGCAATATTTACTCAGCACACACTTTGCATTGGCATGCAGCCGCAACTGCGTGGAAAGCATTGACTTATGCCGTGTGTGCCACGAGTCTAGCCTTACGCTCGGTACGTTTACTTGTAACGGTCGTAAAAATCAATCAATAAGCCATTGCTGCAACTGCAAAGCCGCAACACACAATTCAACAACTCCTTACTAGCTTCGCTAGAAAAAAGTCCAACAAAATAAATACAATATAAACGCGAACGTTTTTGTTGATCCATTCGGTCGTTTCGGTTACTGTGACAACAAGCCACAAAGCGCCGCCAAGTCACTATTACTGTCGTCGCGTGTTGCCCACAAAAAAAAAATCGGAAAATTGTGTAGAAATGCCACAGTGAAAATTAAAAGTGCTTGGCAGCCAGTTGTCAGACACCGGAAATAACGTGAAGTGTGCTAAGCGAAAACCGCATTAAAAGCAATTAAAAAAAAGAGTGAAGTGCAACAAATTTCATACAAAGTTTTCTACAGTAATTCGAAAACGAAACGTGTTTTTCTTTGCAAATCTTTTGTCCTTGTCGCGAAGCTTAAGAATTTGCGTTTCTTTTTTTCAAACGACTTTGGGTTGAATTTACGTCAGCTGTGTGGCGCCTATTTTAGATGAGTTTCGTTGGCACATCAGTACGCTAATATTGTGTGAGTACAGCAGTAAATAAGTAGATACCAGAGATGTGTATACATATGTTATATAGCATAACATTTACATTTATTTAGAAAAATAAACATATTTCTTATAATACCTAAATATTTTTTGTGTTTTCTTTTTGTTTTTTAGCAATAGTAATTATGTCTATGCGCTGGAGCAGTATTCTTCTATAGCTCGTATATATTTTTATAATTTATGTATGTGTGCTTGTTAACCCACTAGATATATTTTTACAAGCAAATCCTTGGCTGTTTTTTTATCGACTCGGTTTCTTCATGATATTAAGAACTCAGTACTTTTTGTCAGAAGCAATGTTCAACAAATTTATTTGTATAAAATATAATACATTTTTAGTTCAAATTATATTAAAAGGCAATATTTAACACAAAATAACAAATTAAATATTTCATTATTTTTTAATTATTTGTTTTTTTACAATTATAATTTTTAATTTTTTTGCACAGGCTACTTTTTACTCTATTTTTTAATAAAATTGTTTATTTTTTTCTAATTATTATTTTTAAAATTATTTTTTTTTACTATTTTTTAATTATTATTATTTTTGTTGTTACAATTATTATTTTTAATGTTTTTACAGATATTACTTCTTTTATGAATTTGTTTTATTTACTTAATTTTTTATTTTCTTAAATTTTTTTACTATTATTATTTGTTATATTATCAAATCAAATCGAAATAATTATAAAATATGTTTAAAATTAATAATTCAAAAAAATTAAAAAGTAATAAAAAAATTAACAAAAATATATACATTTAAATTTTTAAAAAATAATTATTGTTAAAAAAAAGAATCAATAAAAAATAATACAAATTATTTATACTTTTTTCAATTATTTGAAAATCAATTTTTTAAATTTATTTTTAATATTTTCTTAATTTTGAAATTATTTTTAATATTTTTAATTATCATTTTTTTTATTTAAAAATTATTTTTAATTTTTTTAATTATAATTTTTTTATTTAAATACCAAATTTATAACCAAGTTGATTTTTAATATAAAATGTGCTTTTATTTTTCTTTTGTATATTTTTTCAATTTCTTTATATGTACATATACATATATACATATATTTTTTTAATTTCTTAAATATTTTTTTTTATATTTTATAATTTTTTTAACATTTTCTTAATTTTGTAATTATTTTTAAAATTAATAATTACAAAATAGTTAAAAAAAAATAAAAAGTAATAAAAAAATTTACAAAAATATATACATTCAAATTTTAAAAAAATTAAAAATAATTATTGTTAAAAAAAGAATCAATAAAAAATAATACAAATTATTTATACTCTTTTTCAATTATTTGAAAATCAATTTTTTAAATTTATTTTTAATATTTTCTTAATTTTGAAATTATTTTTAATATTTTTAATTATCATTTTTTTTATTTAAATACGAAATTTATAACCAAATTGATTTTTAATTTAATATGTGTTCTTATTTTTTTTTATATTCTTTCAATCTCTTTATATGTATGTATGTATATATTAAAAAATCTAAATCTAAATCTAAAATATATAAATATTTTTTTTATATGTATGTATTTTAGATTTTTTAAATATTTTTTATTTTAAAATTAAAAAAATATTAATTAATTTAATTAATTAAAAATATAATTAATTTTAAAACAAAAAATTAGTTTTAATTAGTTTTTTTTAACTTTTTAAATTTATATTTTTAATTTTATTTATTTTTTTTAATTTATTAGAAAGTGTTTTTTTTTCAACTTTTCTGAAAATTTTTGCTAGTTTTTTTTATTCAATTCATTCTTTATAATATTTGACTTATGTATGTTAGTTTCGTTAAAAGCTCTATTAAAAATATTCTTTTAGTCGTTTGAATTATTTATGCTCTCAAAAGTGGCGTGAATTTTTTTACAATTCAAAACTCATACCCCTCTTAACGTCCCCCTCCATTACGTATGAATAATTTATTATGTTGTTGTTTTCGTTTGTAAACAATACATAAATAGGCTGTGTGGGATTCAAAGGAGATGGCGTTGTGGTAATTTTTATGTATGTATGAATGTATGTATGTATGTGTCGATTAATAAATGACTAAATTAGACCAACAGGGAGCGAACTAAAATGTACATACTTTTATTGAATGTAGTCAATATGTACATATACATATGTATATATTAAATCAAATTATGAATTAAACTTATTCCATAGTGTTAAATGTTGCTTCAAATTGTATTCTTCGAAATCGTTGAAAATGTTGCAGAATAGTTTGGGGACTTAACTTTATCACGAACATGAGTATTTCATTGCCACAAACTTGCCAAATGCGAGTCGGTCATCAACCTCTGCTAATAAAGATAACATCGAAAAAGTTAAAGAATTAGTGCTTGAAAGTCGTCGCGTTGGTATCACATAGTGGCAGTGGATCTCAAGATCTCTTATAAATCGATTAATCGATTTTGATTAATGTTTGGAGTAGAAAGTGTGTGAATGTTAAACTTGTTCCAAAAGTCCTGAACCTTTTGCAGAAACTACGTCGAGTTGAAGTCGCAAAAGAGATGCTTGACAACGAAGCTGTCATTTATAATATACAATATGACGTTGAGACCCTATTATGAAGGCGATAATTTAAATTTTTTTCAATCTCGGTCAAATTTGATCAGATGGTAATCATATGGTACCAGGTCCGGACTATGACGGGGTTGTGGTTCTGAATAAAAGGTTGTTCTATAAAAACTTCCCAAATAAGGTCTCGGATTTTTTGTGAGCCATACAATTTGTTTCCTGTTGGCCATAGCTGGCCTTTACTGAGCGATTTTCTCCTTCAAACGGTTCATTTGTTGACAATACAGGTCCGAATTAAAAGTTTGACCTTGGAAAGTAGCTCATACAAGATGCTTCCACCAAAAATATACTTTCAAGACCGTCCATCCTGGCTTCGCCACCGTTTGCGCGGGCTCACCCCAATTCCACAACGACCGTTTTCGCTTGACATTGTCATAAGTGACCCATCTTTCGTCACGAGTAACAGACCGTATGTAAGTAACTAGGTAGTGGCTGTCTGACGACGCACCTGGGTCTTTAGGAGGCCCATTGTGATGCCACTGGGACTAATATTACCTCACTTATGTCATCCAGAAAACCTCGACCGATAGTTGCGGTTCTTTTTTCTGCACAGAGCCTTACATTCACATACCTGTCTCTGTCTACATCGACCCTTTCCTACTCTTTTCTGGAAGGGTAGGCAATATTGCGATTCCAATTTAAGTTCAACTATATGGAATTACGAAAATCCGTGTAACGGGAACTCACTAAGTATTCCAGAATGTTTTTATTACTGGCAACTAATGGAAAGGATTACCTAAGTCTAAGAGCTGACTTCTCTGCCAGTTGTTTACGGAACAAGTCTGTTGACAGTAAACGTAAAATGAGGGTTAACGGCTGACTTGGCATGGTTCAAAGAGTTCCACTGTTGCATATACTAGATACCCTATGTAGGTATGCTTTTCATACGTCCTGCCGCGTATTTCTTTGCCATTATTGGTCACCATATCAATATACGGTAAGTCAACTGCTGTGTAGAGCCAATAAACTACCGGAGGCGTCTATTCCCATTTGGACCCCGCCATCTTTTTGCAAGTGTTTTGTTGCTTTTTTCACCCTAGCGCCTAAGTTTGGTTTCCACGGTAGCGTCAGGTCTTCACATCATTGATGGTCCCAGCGTTGATATTGTTAACCTGCTCGTAAGCATCTATTCAATTATTTTTCGGAGAAGTTCAGAGATGTAAGAGTCTTTAAGCGCGCCTAGTTTGGCCCCAGGCTGGATGTTATTAAAAGCGCCCTACACAAAATCTATTCAGATTTTGAGGCACATGACTTGCGTTTTCGCATTCTTCGAAAAAAAAATGTTCAAACAATACTGAGTCCAACAATATGTGTTATAGTAAGTCCCACGGGAAGTGCGAAAATATGCGATAATAGCGCCCAGAGTTGAGAGCCGGTCAGCATGGCAACCAACCAAGCTACACATAGAAAACCCTAAACTGTAGAAGCTGCATGATTATTCAAACACTTGAGCTTGAAGGTGTGTGTGTGCATTCGAATTTCGTCATTTCCCCATCAAATGCGGTGTGTTGCTGTTGCTCCCATCCGTTGTGGGTCACCGATTGCGCACAATATTATCGTAAATGCATCAGCCCCACTTCTGCTATTGCCATAACACACATACCTAAACACTTTATAAATATACATACATACATACATATATATATACATGTGTGTTGTTGAGTTCAATTGCAGCCACTGTTTCCACAAACCCATTGCTGCCGCTGATGCAACCCATGCTGACTGCATCAATTGCTTTGGCGCTCTTAATGACGCGTTAGTTGCCCGAATGCATCACTGCTGTTGAATAAATTAACCTCCCCCTCTCCCCGCACAGCTGCTAGGCGCTTGCAAGCGCGTGTGTTTATGACTTGGGAGTCTGCAGAAGTCGTTGTTGCACTTTTTAGCGCCAACACATGGAAAACAAAAAAAAAAATATCGAAATGTTTGTAAAATGTAAAAATTGTTGCCACATGTTGTTGAAAGTGGAATTTTATGCGAAGTGTTGTTTTGTGTGTGATTTACTGTGCATTTTGCTATAAATATTTGTTTTTCTTTGCGTTCCGTTAGATATTCATGTATGTATATTTTGTTCGGCATTGTTGTTGCACGCACTTGCAAGCCTTCCAGCAACAGTTTTGTTAAGCTAAAATTGCATTAAATGGTCCGCATGCGGAGCTTTTGGCTAACCATTGTTGTTGCATTGTTTCATGGCATATCAAATTTCTTCAGGCATATTATATACTTTTCGTTGTATACATAAGTACATAGGTCTCATAACGGCACCCAGCATGTTATTCTTGCTCTCAAATCCACCTTCGATTCTCTGTTGTTTGTCTGCATTCGCCTGTGTGCCCCTCATTGTTGTTCGCATTCGAAATTCGCTTTCTAGCGCAAATGTCAAATATTGCTTTTTTAAGGGTCAGCTGACAATTTTGTGTTGTCAATGTTAAATAACGTCGTTTTTTCCACCTTTACATTGTTGTTGTGCGGCTTTGTGCGACTGTTATTAGAATTAGTGTAATAGCGCGCACATACCCAGCAGGAAATTGTATACTCTTCTTATAAGAAATTGGTAACCAATTAGAATAGTGGCTGATGTCAACTCCTGGCGCTATTTTTGTATGCAGTGGAGACCGTTTACAAACAAAAAAAAAAAAAGAAAAAAATATTCCAAATTGATTTTCGATAAAAAATTTGTTTTTCATTTATTTGTAAATACTTAAAATTTTTTATATAGTTTTTTATGTTTTGTTTTTAATTTAATTATATATTTTTTAATATTTTATACATATTTTTTTTAATATTTTCATAATTTTAAAATTAATTAATAAAAAAATGTTAAAAAAAAGTTTTTTAAAAAAAAATTTTTTTTGTTTAATTATTTTTTAATTGATTTTTTTTTTTTATTTTTAATTTTTAATTTTGAATTTTTTTGTCTCTATTTTAGCTTTTATCATTTTAATATTTTTATTAAATTTTTTTAATTTTATTATTATTTTTTTTTTATTAATTTTTTTTCATTTATTTAGTTAGTATAGTATTTTTATAGTTCATAATTTTTGTAATTGTTAAATTTTTGTATTTAAATTATTACAAATCGATGTTTAATCTATGGTATGTTTTTATTTTTCCGCATATTCTTTAAATTTTATATAGTATGTATTATTTGTATTTTTTTATATATGTTTTTTATAATTTTTTTAATATTTCCTTAATTTTAAGGTTAAGAAAATAGTTTTTTAATTATTATGATTAATTAATTAAATTTTATATATATATATTTTTTGTAATTTTTTATATATATTTTTTTTTAATTTTTTTATATTTTTGTATTGTTTATATGTGTATTTGCTTAATTTTAAAATAAAAAGAGTTTTTTATTAATTGTAATTGTTAAATTTTTTTGTTTATATTATTCAAAATTGTTTATGTTTTAAATTTCATATTATTTTTTTAAATTTGTGACACTTTTTTTAATTTCTTTTTTATTTTTCATTTTTACATTTTTGTTGCATTGATTTCATTATTTTCGGAATTTGAAAATTAAAAAAACAATAGTGTTTTAGTTTTTGTATTCTTAAATTTTTTTTCTATATTTTTTAACTTTTCTTCCATTTTTTTTTAACTTTTCTACTATTTTTTTTTAATTTTTTAGAATTTTTTTAACATTTCTGATTTTTTTTCCTTTTTTATTCAATTTAAGTTAAATTATTCGAAATTGTTTTTAGTTTTTTTGGATTTTGGATTTGCTTAAATTATTCTTGGTTTGAGTAAGTTTTACTATTATATTATATTTAATATTATTTTTTTTTTATTTATAATTTGTTTTATTTATTTCATTTATTTTTTTTAATTTTAATTTTTTTTTTAAAAGTCTTGTTTCCTAATTTGTGTTTTATATTTTTTCTTCTGCTGTTTTGTTTATTTTGAAGCCTCACGAAGTTATTGGTTTTTTTTGATCAATTTTAAAAAACCAAGTTTAGATTGATCGTTGGTGAAATGTTTCTCTTAGATTGAAGAATACAAAAATACACTCATTTGCCAATTTGTTTCAACAAATTATATATTTTCGCCGAATTTCACAAAAACCTCAAACACTTATTCTTTCTTTACCGACCTACAAATACTCTTTAATCCAACAGCTGATCTATCATGCAAAAGCAAAGACGTCTGGCAAAACAATATTTTCCGTGCTTCCCTATTTAAAGCAACAAAATGCCGCACACTCTTAGTCCGCATGCAATTTAATGCCCATTTTGTATTTTGAGTATCGAAGAATAGCGTGGCCTGCTCTTTGCCAAGATGATGTTGCTGTCAATCAACTAAATCTATGAACACACACATGCCTTGGCGCCCGAAAACTGTGTAAATGGTCCGTAGCGCAAAAGTGTGCTTTACACAGGTTAGGCAACCTCAGAAAATGTCACGTCAACCTTAAATATTTTTCATGTCATGTTCGATACGGAAATATGCCAACAATTTTGACGGATCGGTTGCGACGTTTAATGGGAGCGTTCCATTTACCTAACGTGGGTTTTCACGTGCATGAACATATTGGTTTGTAGCACCCAGAAGGAAACGTCGGAGATCCTAAAAGTTGTTTATATAAATGGTCGGAGTGGCGGACTGAGTCGAATTAAATTTACTCGTCTGTTAGTTTGTCAGTTGTTGTGATATTGATTTGAAATTTTGCACAAGTCCTCAAGAAACTGATTATTAGTTGGAAGCACTAATATTGGATTAATATAAAAAGACAATGGCGATTCGTATTTTCCTGTAATTTTTGTATCATTTACTAACTCTATTCCAATCAACGCAAGCACTTTACCTAACTACCACTAAACGAGCGTTGTTATCTTTACTCGTTAAGCATATTTCATCCATCATTCATTTAAAGTCAATCAATAAATTCCGCGATCAACGACAACTAATGCTTTAGTCACTTGTTAACCCCGTCGAAATCACCTGTCCCGACCTCCCTCACCTCATCGCACTGCAGCTCTAAATGCCCAAGCCAGCAGTTGTTCGTGGCTGATAAGCTGTAAATACCAGCAACCCAATTGCAAATTGTCGGTGGTAAAATCAAACCACCGTTACGCACGCATTAAGTAATCGTTACAACTTCAGAATGTTGTTGGTATTGTTGTATTACTGTGACAACATCGGCACGCAGCTAATGTAATCGGCCGGCGCTGGAAATTACTTTGGTTTCCAACACATTTTATAGGCAATTAAGAGCATTGATTTAATAAAGTGAACGGCGAAGCAAAGACGAAGTAAATGGATAGTAAAGAGAGGAAAGATAAAGAATGTAATTAGATAATGTACAGGTAGCTGTTAGTTAATCAATAAAGCTGTAAAACTATTTAAAGAAATTGTTGTTGATATATATATATCCTTAATTGTTTACAATTTAGGATAATGGAAATTATGGTAACAAGCAAGCGCTAACTGTTTTCTGGGTTCTATAAAATTCGCATATCCTTCCTTTACGGCAGATGACCGCAGAGTTTATCTCAACTCATTATTTCTTTGGAGTTTTACATTTGTCCAATCGAATATCCCAAGGGCGTACTCCTCGGGAGACTCTAAAACAAGCCAAAAAATCACATGACATATTGTTGACCAGACTTAAACTTCTTAGAATGAAATAAATGAATCGGACTTGGACCATTAAGGTAGCAGCAGACGTACTGCTCTGAAGATCATCCTCTTTCAGGTAGGTGAGCATTCACTCCAACAGCATAGCGGCGATACCAGCGTTGAGCTCGCTCATTGCGCTTAAGGTTAGTTAAGGAGTCTTTATCGTCATGAACACTTTAATATCACATTAGTTTGGATGCCTGACCGTGGCAGAATCGCTGGAAATTGCAGAGCCAATAAATTGGCTTGATGGAATAAGCTTCTTTCACTCACATCAGAGTGGAAACGGGTAGGATCTCTGTTGTCCTCTTGCATTATAGTCCAAGTAAGATCATAGTCAGCAGTTGTAACAAGATTGTCCTTTTAACCTTACTTAACTTAATCTAATCTTAAAATTAGTCTTTTTTTAGCTCGATGCAACAGTTCGATAGCAAGTGATGCTTCAACTGCTTTAATTCGTCTGCAAAATGTGTGTTTCTTAAGGTCCGGAGCTAGCCCAAGTGACGGCGAAGTTGGAAGCCTCTGCGTTGTCGTGATAAACTTGTTTTTTCCCCCGAATTAGGCCGTTTTTATGTAATTCGGTATCAAGTCGTCCCAATAAATCGGCATAGAGTGATAGGCCCTTCTCCAGATAGTCTTTTCTATTCTTGTGAATCCTAAAAAACGGCACCCATCATGTTTCTTTCGATTAAGTATACAATCTACGGCTTTTTCGCCGTAAGGTGACCAGCCGAATAGCATTTTTTAGAATATTTTTTGGTCTCTGTTGTGTACCACTGTATCCAAGATTTTCCAACGATCCTGAAACGACTTCAAAACACTTTCGCATTGTGCTCAATGGCTCCAAACTCTGCTGTGAAGTGATCTCAGTGGTCAGAGAGAGTAAACGTGGCATCCAACACGACGACAGCCTTTCCATGTCCAATATTTATGACAATGTTGTTGTTGTAGCGGCATAAAATATTCCTGAAGTAATTTCGAGAAATAATGCTAAGTTGACAGTCCTTGGTCGGATACAAATCCGGGTCCGGGGTTTCTCAGACCTGACAGTCGTGGGAACGGATATCTCTTTCGAGATGCCTTGCTAAACCAGTTCTTGATGGTTTGGCCGCATCCAAGCATACTTTGTTTTCACTGTGTGATCCCTTTCCAAAACTAGAATCGAATCACCAACCAATCCTATTTATTTCCAACAATACTAATATTTTTCGCGCCACTGTAATATTGCATACAAATATGCTTTTTAGTCAAACTTAATTTTTTTGCCAGACATAAACGCTAAGGAACATAAATATTCGTAAAAAATACGGAAAGTAAAATTTGCATAAACTCGTTGCCAAAAAGCCAAAAAATTTTTTTTATCACCTGCACAACGTTTCATTTTCAATTTTCGTCTTAGTTATTGCACATTATTTGTTTATTTGCTCAGTGCTCGCCCAACCGATTCGTTGTGAAGCGATATAACCCAAATATATCAGTTTTAATTTCAATGTTATTGCTTGCTATGTGGCACGGCACGGCATGGCATAGCATGAAATTTGCCAGTTGCCCACCTGACCTACTTTGCCTTTGTTTTGCGCTGACGTTGAAATATGCGTACTTTTGTAGGTTATGAAAACTAAGTTACGAAGTTCCACTGTTTTCATACATATATCTAACGGTGTTTTCGATAATTTTCCCGCAACATAGCGTTTTCCAATTTGTATACACATCAATGCTTGTGCCTCTACTCTATCGTTAACCTCTATTTTTTCGCGCATATGTCAGCACATCGCTGCGCTGCTCTTTGATTTTCCAAAGTTGAATTTTCAATTTTTTGTTTTTTTTTCTTCTCAATATCTCATATAGATATATACCACAATATCCTCTATTTACCGTTCTATTTCCCTGCTGCCATTTGATGTCGTCAGTGTTTATTTTCGTATTTTACGCTTTATTAACGACTTGGCTGATTTCGTTGCCTCAAGGCAATCTTCCTCGTTTCGCTATAGTGTCTTTAATGAACTCGCCCTCTTTCCCTCTCTTTCATGCCCCCTGCTTGATTTGGTTTTGAAAATTTTGCTTCAAATAATTTGCATTTATTTCTCTAATATTTGAACTTGTATCCCTGCCGGCTGCGGGTTGGAGATCATTTATTTTCATTTGTCACCAACGTCATGTGCTTGGGAAGGCATCATATATAGTATACTATATAGTATATCTGTCAGTTGCCTGCGTGGTTTCTCTCAGCGGACGGCGGCGTCTTCTGTTTTCCGTTGAGATTGTATATGAAGATTTGTTTGTGTTTTTAAGCGATTTTTGGCTTAAAATTCATAAACAAAATTTGCATTTATGAACAGCTGCTTATAATATATCTATATATCTATGTAGGTATGTATGTATATTTTTGCGCAATCTTATACACATGCATATTTACGCATTGGATCATTTACTATTTTATAAGATCATTAGGATTCTGTGCTAATTTTGCACACCGCATGGAATGAATTGAAGCTTTCCGCTTTAGTTCGGCAGGAACGTGAATGTCAGGTTGATTTATAATTAAAAAATTTAACGAGCACTTTAGTGAACTCAAAATTAATTAGTAAACGAAGTAGAATTTCTTATTTTCAATATCAGTGAATAAATATACAAATTCGCTTTGATGATATTGGCTCTGAGGTCGTGGTAAGCCTTCTTAAATGTCCCGGTCTCTTCCCGTCTAGCTATGCCGCTGTTTCACCAGCACTCGTATCTTCTTGTGTTACTTTACTTTACATTACTATTGGATAGCTGAGATTCGCGGGAGCTTGTCCAGCGCTGGACCACCAACCTTTTGGCCGAAGATCGATCGCAAGAGATGTCGTGATCTCTTTGCCTTCAATAAAGCTAACCTCCCCCTAGTTGTGAAGCTTTTAACAGGTTATTGCCCTATTGGCTTCCATGTTGTAAGGCTGGGAATCTTACCCGACACTATCTGCAGAAGCTGTATGAAAAAAGACAAGGTGGAAACAACTCAACACTTGGGAGCGCATACCTTCGAACACAGGAGTTCTTCTTTTCTATGGCTTCACGAAGGACTAGATATGACAGTCCACGTACGAAATCTCTAGATCAACCATCTAACCTAACCTAATTTAACCACCACCAAGCCTATGCAACGTGTCACAAGTCAGTGAAAACGATGTGCAAACGATAGCAAAAACCCAAGAATTGAATTTCGAATTATTTCCGCATGCTCCGTATTCTCAAGATCTGACCCCAGCGATTATTTCCGGTTTTCCGGTCTGAAACGAATGATCGCTGGGAAGAAGTTTTCGCCGAATGAAGAGGCAATCGCCGAAACTGAGGTCAATTTTTAAGCAAAGTGTAAAAAGTACTACAAAAATGGTATGGAAAAGTTGGAAGGTCACTATAATCAGTATATCACCCTTGAAGGCAATAAAATCCTTAATTAAAAAAAAATAATTTTGGCAAAAGTCATGGATTTTATAAATCGCCTATATAAAAATAAAAAATCCATGCAAACTACTGAAAGTTCAAAATTATTAATTATTTCCAATGAATGCTACAAGATTGAGTAACTTTTTTATTTGTGTCCTCCGACATATCTTCGTATAGTTAGAATTATTCTACAGAATTGTAATGCTTACGATGGAAAGGATGTCGTGAGGTGAGACTCTCTCATTTTCTCTGATTTTTCACTTTCTTTAGGCCTAAATTGTCTTTCAAAATGGTTTTCACTGATCTTTCCGATATTTCAACAATGCCAGTAAGATCTCTGACTGTTAATCGTCGATTCTCAAGCACCAATTCTTTTATTTTATTGACGTGTTGATCATCAGTTGATGTTGATGGCCGTTCTGGATGTGGTTCGTCGTCAACGTGTTCTCGACCTTCTCTGAAAAATTTGTACCAATGAAAAGTACTTGCACGCGACAAACAATTATCACCGAAGGCCTTTTCCAACATTCTGAACGTTTCGGCACCAGAAACGAAAGTTGAAAATTGATCCGTAGTTTTGGAGATATGAGTTTATTTGTAGGATTTTCTTAACACCTTTTTCCTGTGAGATTAGTCTGATTTCTTTATCTACATTTCTTTATTTACATATTTTCTTTAACGTTTTATGTTATAATTCTTCTGATTTAAAAAAAAAAACATATTGTTATGCAAAAGAAAAAGTAGATCAAGTTCTGAAAAGTTCGAGACACAGATTTATACTTCTCGAGTGTTATACAATTGTTAGGATATGGCTTCACATATTAAAAAATACTTTTGGAGACTTTTATATCTTTTTTATTTTTGTTATAACAAACTACCAGATTTCTATGGAAGTGAACCAAAGTGTGATGACTTCCGCTAGTATTGCCACATGTAAATTAAGTAACTTCAATTTGAGGCAGAGTCACGCCTAAGCAACATTAAAAAGGTCTTAAGCGACGTATATTAGGTATATTAGTAAATTAGTATATGCATATGATTATAACTGAACTTATACATACATATGTACATAGTACACACCTTCGCAGTTCATAAAATAAGTCTTCATTTAATATTATTTTTAAAGTAAATTGGAGAGGCGTTTTCATGTCTCGCCGAAAACTTTCACCGCAACGCAGCCCAACAGGAACAAGCATACGACTTGTGACATACTTACACATGCATATGTATATGTTTATGTTTCTCATTTTTACTTTATTTTTTCAATTTTCTCAAATAAACCTTTCGCGCATGCGCACACTCGAGCACGCCCGACAGCTACAAAGTTAGTTGTTTGCACTTGAAATTCAATTCGGTACAAATGTTTGTCAAAGAAAAACAAAAACAACAATAAAAGCATACTTTTATTGCACCAAAGCACCATATTGTCCACCACTGACCGCTGGCACTCGACGCAGCTATTTGCTTGTCCGCATAAACGCAGCATAAGGAGACCAATTGTGCGCGGCATTCTCCTACAACTACACACGCACACAAACACCTGCATGTGTAAATACTAACAGAAAGGCCTAACAATGTTGCACGTTTGTGCGGCAACATGATCAAACGTCCCGCATTGTGGCATAACTGCCAGTTGCATGTTGCATGTCGCTGCCGCAGCAGTAAATAATTTGTCCAACGGCACATTCGCCGCAATTGCTTATTCAATTTACAGGCATGTATGTGTGTATGTGTGACTGTGTGTGTGTGTGTGTGTGGTTACGCTTTGTTCCAGTGAGATGAAGCCATTGTCGCTGTGGAACCTTGTCGATGCCTCGACAGCTGCCCGTTTGTGGCAAGTAAAAGGGAGCAAGCAGCCACAAAAACAACTGCGCACGGGTGACAACAATAAGAACAACAACAACACTGGCATTTGCGTCAACTAACAACACTATTTCACTCACTTGTTGTCCATGGTCAGTGGCATGTTTCGGCTGCTGATCTTGTAATCACAACTATGTGTATGTGTGTGTGTGTGTAGCACGCCACAGGCGTCCAATTGGTTAAATGAAAGGAAAAGTTGTGCGGATGCTTGGCCAGTGTTATTGTTTCTTTTGTTTTTGTCTTTGGGTGCAATCACCTTTGCGCTTGATCGGTGAGTGTAATTAATATGAAATCTGTACCTTGTGACAGGTAACGGTGCACTAACAATGAATGAAAAATATGCATAAAAAATTTATGATTTTAATTAAATAATTGAGATTTTCACATATTTTTATAATAATTGATTGCTTCACTGATTCCACTTGAGTTTTTCCTTCGAGTGTCCGGACAACTTAGCATATTCAAGTAAAGCTTGTCGTATTAATCCTGTAAATGTTTATAGATCTGTTGGTCTTTCGCTTAAGTTTGCCTTCACATACCTTAAATGCCCGAATTCACCAAATCTTGTCAATTTCTTGCCACTTGCCAACACTTTCTAATCAATTTAAAAAGTCTGAGTGAAAGAAAGCGATTTTTAGATTGTCATGATTGTTGTTGTTGGTCTTGCAGTTGCAAAAAATATTCTGTACTTAATTCTGAGGTAGGCCCGAGTTGACAGTCCTTGGTTGGATAGAAATCCGTATCCTTTCCGTTTACACAGACCCGACTGTATACATTCCTTCTGCGGATATGTCATCGAACATCAGGCTTACTTTGGATACACAAATCTACGACATGGAGGTGTAAGTCTTAATCCTTTCCCACATTTAACCCGCCGTTCCGGTCCGCTGCGAATAAATACATAGTTTTCAATCCTTTTTTCTTACAAGTAGACGGTATAGAACATCCCTGATTGAGGATATCTACAGTTGATGGCTGTTACTTTCTGGTAAGAAGAGTGTATGGTTCGAATTCGCAGCTCATCTGCAGTCCAAAGACCAGTTTGTGATGAGTTAAGGGTTGATATATACAGAGTGAGTCAAAAATCCGTTAACATTTGTACAGATAATTGAGTCGAAAGTCAATGCGTGGTCGAATGGGGGAGCTACGAAGCAAATAATCAGCCATTGGAAATTTAGTGGACACAATCGGCGCCTTTCATATGACCATACCATACCATCGACATAAAGATTTCTCGATTATAACGGAAAGAAAACAAGAAGTGAAATTAAGTAGGCACCTCCTCTCCCATATTTATACTCCAATAAATTCTTTTTTGTGGTATATGTCTTTAAATCAAAGGTTCCAATACCAATCCTGGCTCTATTGAGGAATAAAAGGAATTGATTCGAAAAACAATTGTGTGTGACCAAACATCTTTTAAGGCTTCAGGAATTTTTTATTTAGATCTCCTGTATCCGCACTACTTAGATTAGGTTAGATAAGTCGGCTGATTACTCCTGAGACCACGAATAATCCCAATTGGACAGCTAGAGATGCTTGTCCGTTGTGATGGCCGAACTACTGGGTGTGGATCAGTTTGTCTGACCATCATATATATGGGAACTAGTCTCTCAGTTTTGGAGGATAGAGTTACGAGTTTTCGAGTGAAATGTTCTGCGAAAGATTTATGGTCCTTTGCGCGTTGGCCACGGCGAATATCGCATTCGATGGAGCGATGAGCTGTATGAGATATACGACGACATTGACAGCGCTTAGGCTGGCTAGGTCTTGTTGTCTGAATGGACGAAAACACTCGAGCTCTGAAAGTATTCGACGCAGTACCCTTCGGGGGAAGCAGAGGAAAAGGAAGACCTCCACTCCGATGGAAAAAGCAGGTGGAAAAGGATCTGACTTCGCTGGAAATCTCCAATTGGCGCCACCTAGCGAAAAGAAGAAACGAATGGTGCGTTGTTGTTAACTCGGCTATAATCGCGTAAGCGTCTTTTGAAGCAGGTCAAAAATCAAGGTAATGTTGACAGTTTTCTTCGATTATCGAGGTGTGGTGCACTCCGAATTCCTTTCGACCGGCCAAACTGTCAACAAGGAATACTATTTCTTCTTGGTTTTTCACAACTATAATGCACCGTCGCATACTGCATTGATTCTTCGTGAGTTTTTCGCCTAAAATCATCAACTAAAATCGTGTCGCAAGCACCGTATTGGCCAAATTTAGCTCCATGTGACTTCCGGCTATTCAGCAAACTCAAACGACCGCTCCGAGGAAACCGTTTTGAGTCAATTGAAGACTATTTCATTGAGGCTATTCCTGAAATCGACTTTAACGACTGTTTCGAAGATTGGAAAAAACGGTGGCACAAGTGTGTTGGGGCCAAGGATGATTATTTTGAGGGGGGATGATATAGATTTTGTAGAATAAATTAAAAATTTTAAAATTATGAACAAAGTCTTACTATTTTTTGCTCACTCGAATTTTTTAGGTACTCGAATCGGGCAGAGTTAATTAAAAGCCAAATAGAAATGTCGAAAGGAGAATGTAAGCAATCTTAATTCGCTCAAATTGCTTACTAATTGTGTTGTTGGTTTTCATTTTAAAATTTATTTGCATAAAAAATGAATGCGCTGAGAGAGCCGTGTCTTCTTTGTCTTTTTTTGAGAGTGTGCTAATTAATTGAAGAGCTGCCACGCAAATTAATACATACATACATTAACCACATCAGTGACCCAAAATAGCAGAATTTTTAATAATCCACTTTCATTGTTACATACATACTTACGTACAGAACTACATTATGTAATGAGTTGCTTTACTAAATTTGCTCAATTGCCAGTCCAGTCTGCTCTGCTGTTGTCTTATCGCCACAAAATTGAATTGAATTGTTTGAAATTTCTTGGACTATCTCCAAATTGGCATTTGTTATTTGCCAAAGCGCAAAAGCTTAAGCGAGTTAAAATACAAACACATTAACCTAATTTTTTTCACATCACTGCATATTGATTTACCGTTTGCTTTTTTCCTCCGAACAAAAGCCACAATGAGATCAGTTTCTATCGTCTCCAAAGCAATTTAGATACAGACACATGGGTGCATACTATGTAAGCAGTCTGGTTGACGCACTCGTAAGTTCATATTTATATGTATGTAAATACGAAGGTGCATAGCTGCAGTTATTCGTGCGGAGCTACTTATGGCAAACTTCCAATAGGTGCAGCTGGAATAGTTTTTCTAACCGCAGCAAAACCGCAAAATTATTAAATTTCCACAAAACACATTTATGCATATTTTGATTTATTTTTATTAGTTACTAGTTTATTACAATTTGATGCGATCTTGTCGATGTGGAGAAAGACTGCGTTTTTGTATGTAATTTTCTGAGCAACAATAACCTAGAAAGTGAATGCCTAAAATCATATGCTTCTGATATAGTTCAGTGTTGACATCGAAATTCAATCAAATTCAGTTATAAATGATTAACCTGACAAGCTGAGTCAATTTACCGATATCTGTCTGCTCTTGTGATATCGATCTGGAATTTTGCTGGAGTCCTTTTTTCCCCAAAAAGCTGCTCATCATTGTTGGAACTGCTGATATCGAACTACTATAGTGTAGAGCTGACCTATCCAAATCAAGTCCTTTTATGGAGAACTTTTTCATTTCAATAGATTTCTTCACGATAGCCATCAAGTATTTCGAGGTACCTGTATGATCACGAAATATAGCATGGATTACAAACTGACCGATAAAAGACTGACCCATTATTCAGACTCTCAACTTTCTCATTCGATTCTGAATTTCCTATGAGCATATGGCATATCGTTCAACGAATACGTTGGAATTTCTCCAGCTTGTGAAAAAATGCTAAATTACTATTTTTGCTTTTTACTCTTAAAAATTGTGGACTTAAAGGCACGTTCAGGCAATAAAAAATGCTTTAAAAATTCCTCGCTGTAGACAGCCTTAAAAAATTGCACTACTTGCAGTTGCAGTTATGTTAATGGGTGTATACACACTTACCATTTGATGAAATCTGACCCGGGCTGACAAAAAAGTTTCAGTTTCGAAAAAGAAAAAGTCGCATAGTGTTAAATGTGGCGATTACAGTGGCTGAGCGAAGACTCTCGTTTCGTGTTTGACCAAAAAGATAATTCAAAACGGCCAAGTAGTATTCTTTATTGACCGTTTGACCCTTCACTTTGACCGAATCCGATCTTTCTCGCTTCCTCACTACAAGGAGCCTAATACTGTCACCCACTAAATCCACAGGGACCATATTCACTAACAAGACGAAGAAGTACAGATTTCACCTTAATATTGCAGTCGATGGCGTTACAGTTTCGACTGTCAATAACCCTAAGAATTTAGATGGGACATTCGACAGCCTGTGCTCTTCAACTCCTCACACAACCGCGATTATTGCCTAAGTACAGAGCCGCAACAAAATTCTCAAGTCGCTAGCTGGCATCATATGGGGAAAAGATAACGAAACGTTGTTGGCAATCAGCTGGCCGGTCCTTAACTCCGCCGCGCCAATATGGTCGCCTGGATGCAGTGAAAGACGATGCAGAAGAGGAAGCTAAAGACATGTCTGAACACTGCACTCCGGACCACAAAAGAATGCTTCTTGATATATCCCATCGAACACCTGCAAAGTGTGGCCTGTATGCTCCCAATTAAGGAGCATAATGAACTCCTCTAGAAGTAGTTTCTGCTGGGTTGCATTCGCGGAAAGCGAAATCGCCTCCAGCAGCGTCAAGCGGTCCTTCCTCAACTACGTCGACGACATAAAACAATACGCCGACCAGACGCAACAAACTTCAGACTTGCACTGACCGTCATTCACAGTGTAGTCCTTAACCCCTTCACCGACTCGCTCTCTATGAATGGCGTGCTTGGAGTCAAACCACTAGCCATTGTAAACGAAAAGCTCGAGTTGCCGCGAGAATCGAGAGTGACCATTGCGCAGCTTCGTTCTGGCTACTTTAGCAGATTAAACTCCTACTTATCCAGAATTGACCCCTTGACACTAACCATATTTTTGCATGACATGCCTAACCCTATACATCTGACACCCCTCTGCCCATGGTCCGAAACAGCACGTTCGGCTTACCGTTGGATTTCCTCCGTGATAATTATCCCTATCATCCTAACGCAGATTAGGTAACCGTTACAACATCAACAACAACCGACTTTGGCGTGGTTTTTTCGGTTTCGGTGTATTTTTTTTTAATACCATTTGCCAGACTGTTGGATGGTTTCGATGTCCTATTCATAAATCCCCATAGCATATACTTGCTTCATACCCAAATCACTAACCAAAAATGTGTTGGAACAGAGCAAGATCCAGATCCAGAGAGATGTTTCGTTCCTCTGTTCTCTGATGTCAACATGTTAAGCCTAAAATCGTTCTGCAGTGATCTACCTTTATTGAATTCACCATAACATCGATAAACACTGTTTCTTGTTGGAGCTTCATCGCTAAAAGTTTAACTTGTTTCTCTTCGTTGATTTGTCTAATATTATTTATAGATTAGTTTTCCCTCTGAATATCAAAGCGTAAAGCCTGTGTTAGCATATATATTTGTTATATATATTATTACCTCCAATTTATTATCTAATATTTTTTCATATATTTTTTTATGGTTTTTCCTATTTTGTAACAACTCATTTGTAATTACGTCAAAATTGATTTCCCAATACTTTTTATATTTAATCGCTGTAATTAATGGTGAAATGCTTTCGTCTCAATAAAGCACCAATCAAAGTCGATGGAATCATTGTAAAATATGCTTGTAATCAATTTTCACGCAACGAAAGTGTGAGAAACGTAAGCGCCGTGTGATTTTTTTAGTTCATATGAGTGCTGCGATTTTCTCTGCACCGGAAAATAGTAAAGTAAAGCATAATAGTCGAAAACCGCAAATAAAAGAAAAAGTCGTAATCACTTCCCATAGCAGCTATGAGGTTATTTGGCGGAAAAGTAAAATTTTCTGATATAACCACTTGGTGGGAGATCGTTCAGGGGGAATTGGCTTTGAGCTGGTGTATTTTACCATAAACACATATTCTATGCTGAAGAATTTCTTCATTATTTTCACTCATTTTTGAACAGCTGTAACCTTTTTTCAACTTCCCCGAATTTAATTTTTTTTTGGTTAAATTGAACATGAAATCTCACCTTTCCAACACTATATGGTATGACACAATGTGCTTGGTAGCACATATACGAGTGCAACGACATCTATTGACAAAATACGAAAAGACTTTTTCGACTACCCAGCATATGGATGAATTCATGAACCCAACATGTATTCACCAATGTGTAATGTCCCAAGGGACTTCTGCAATCCTTATAACCATTTATGGTTTGTATTCAAACTTTTAGTAATATTATTCCCCCTGGAAATTGGTGTGGCATAAATAATTTTCCCACCATTTTCGAAAAACTTGAAGAAAAAAAAAATATAATATAATGAAAAACATGATTACATATTTTTTTTTTTGCCGAAGTTCAACGGACACTAAATTCAAATATTTTGTTAAAACACGCCAAGATTAAGGTCAAATTAAGCTAAGCTGCAGTTTAACCCTGGCACTTTCACCGACAGCAAGCAACTTCATTCATAAAGCAAAATATTTGGGTAAATTAAGCAAGCATGCAAACACACGTTCGTATATAACCTCACTTTAAACTGAATGTGTGCTTCCAATCATTAAACATCACATTCATAAACGCCACCAATTTTGCTCGCTGTTTGCATTTACTATTAATTGAATTCATAAGATTAATGAAGAAGTGCAAAGAAAATGCAGCAAAAACAGAGAAGACGTAAAGAAATATAATAAAAATGTTTTTTTTTCACAAATTTCATTTTGTTGTTGCAAACTGATCACGCTTCAAGTAGGTAAGGCGAAGAAAGTGATGAGCGTAACCTAAAACTAATCGATGTAATAATTTCGAAATTTTAATGATGTAAATATTATGTTTCAGACGTGATAATGACCGTTATTGGTAATATAATGGCAGTAAAAGTAATGCAAAGAATAAAGCCTATAATTAATATTGGTGATGATTTTCGTGTCGATTGTTTTGTACACAGAGGCCTGATGGGAGTTCAATGCCTGCGAGCGAAAATGATGGATCATTATTCATTAGCTACACATGTAATATGTTAGCACCAGTTTACCGTTAGCTTGACTCGAAAAATGTAAAATTTTGATTAATGATATGAATAATGTTCGCTGAAAGTTATGTAAGTGTTACAGGTGAAATTGTCACAGACACGAGAAAAAGTTTGCAATAAATATTAACTACTGTTAATTAATTTTTATATTTTTGATTTAACGAAACTTTGTTCTTGAAAGTGTGTTGACAATTTTTGAATGGAAATGTGTATAGGTATAACTACTGAAGCTTAGAGCCGGACGAAAACGAAAAAATAAGGTTAGAACCATTGAAGAACCAATTGGCCACCTTAAACCAATCTAGAGTTTTCTTGTACTCAATCTGAAAGACTCAATTTTTGGAGTTCTTATTGTATTGCCCGCAATTGAAGAGCACTATCCTTATACGGATCGCCTAAGCTGGAGCATGACTCAGCGCCATGCTATCATGCAAGATGGCTAAGTGTTGATTGGAAACAAATCTTGTTTGAAACATCTTTACAATATTGGTGTAGATGATCCTATTCAGCGCGAATTTTTATTTTAACGATCTAAGCATTCAATGGCCTTCTGTGTCTTCAATAAATTTGGTTCTGGTGTTTCGCCATCTCACTTTAGCTCGCCTTCAAACGGATGTTTTTTTGGTTAACCAGAAGTTACTTGGTCTAAGAAAAAATTCGTTTCTGGCCACTCTTAAGTGAATGGCGCTCAGAGAACTTTCCTCACATCGATTGTGGTTCAATGAATGAATTTGGTTGTAAAAAACTGAACTCTAAAACTATGTATTTAACTAAGAAACCGTAAAAAAATGTTAGAGATGCCAGATTTTCAAAATTATTGCTTTCATATTTCAGTTTTTCTATTTGTCACCTTTATAGACCTTGAAGAGCTGAGTCGTTTTAGCTGTCTGTCCATATACATATACACGAACTGGTCCGCCGGTTTTTAAGATATCGATTTGAAATTCCGTACACGACCAATCCTCATTTGTCGGAGCCACCAATATCGAAATATATCATTTAGCTGCCTTCAAACTGAACGATAAGAATCAAGCTCTTATAAGGAATATTTCGTATTTGTGATGTGTATTCTAACAACCAGAGTTCAGGTTTTTTATTTTTTTAATTTTTATTTTTTTTTTTTTTTTTTTTTTTTTTTTTTTTTTTTTTTTTTAATTTTTTTTTATTTTTTTTTTTTTTTTTTTTTTTTTTTATTTTTATTTTTTATTTATTTTTTTTTTTTTTATTACATAAGAGGCTTCCTCATATGGTTTTAGTATGCGATTTGACACCTTAATTTATGAGGAAGTATTTTCGGATTCGTATTTATTTGTCACTAAAATTTGCCACAGCAGTGAAAGTTTGTGTGAGCTAGTACACAAAATAACTGTAAATTTCCTCCTAAATATTGTAAAGACTGGCCACTAACTCACGACACATAAAAAACCTATTTTACATGCATACCAAGCTAATATTCGCTGGTAAAAATTGACTAAATTTTGCAAAGTTTTTTTTACTTAAATTTTATTATTTTCTTATTTGTACGAGAAAGTTGAAACGCAAAGCAAGAAAAAAACAAGCGCTTGTGTGCACTAAGGAATTTACAATGCAAAAAATAATAAATAAAAATTCAGTAAAAAATACCAAAAAAGTCGTTACTTCAATTGCATTTGGTATTGATTGAATTTACCTTTTTGTTGTTGCTGCGGCAAAAAATCTCCTTTGCCTATTTGCCGTTGTTGTTGCTGCTGGTCAATGTGCGCCCGGGCGTTTGTGGCAGCTTGAACAATGTCGGCACGTGATTTGCTTGTCAATTAATTGATGAGGCTTAAGCAAGATATGACAACAATAAACAATGCATTTTAAACAACAATAACAGCAATAACCGTAGAAATAGCCACACGCATGCCAAGCACATCAACGTACATACATACATACATACATATGTACATACATAGGTTACATGCATAGTATATATGAGATATTTACTTATATGCCTATTAATGCTTATCCCTGAAATTTATTGTCTTTCGCGGCGTTTCAGTTGCATACGCAAACCTTTTAGTTTTCGGGATCCCGAAAATTTCGGGATTGGGATTAAATATATTGTTATTCTTTAATTCGTTTGGAATACTAAAGTTATTCTTATGTTTTTAAGAACTTTGTGATTTGGGATCCCGAAATTTTCGGGATTGGGATTAAATATATTGTTATTCTTTAATTCGTTTGGAATACTAAAGTTATTCTTATGTTTTTAAGAACTTTGTGATTTGGGATCCCGAAATTTTCGGGATTGGGATTAAATATGTGGCCATTCTTTAATTGGTCTATACTATTAAGTTATTCTTATGTTGTTAAGAGTTTTCTTATTCGGGATCCCGAAAATTTCGAGATTGGGATTAAATATTTTGTTGTTGTTTTATTGTTTGGAATACTAAAAATATTTCTATATGATTAAGAATTTTGTGATTCGGGATCCCGATGTATAAAATTCAATATTAGCAAAGTTTCACTAACACATGCATCCAAAAATTAGGTAGAAAAATTCTAAATTCTAGAAATAATTCAAACTTGCCAACAAAAGTCAAAATCTCAAAATCCCGACATCCCGAAGTTTGTTTTCAAAAAATGCCTTCGGTATTGAACTCCTCACTGTTTATCTGCAGATATCCGCATATTTTACACGTCACATCACACTTTGACGTCGGCTGTCTATTCGCTAGCCTTGTGACGTTCGGTAATGGATAATCATTAAAGGCATTTCATGCATTTTAATATATTTTATTGATAGTAAAAAAAGTGATTAACTCGCGCGCATAAAATAATCAAAAAGCTTAAAGCGTTGCAGTTTATATGTTTTCATAAAAATGTACATACATATACTAAAAAATTAATTCCAAAGGCATACACGTTTTATTAAGCACAACGAATTAGAGAAAAAATTAAAAAAAAAATAAAGTTTAGTCATAGCTCCACCTAAAACTCTGCATTCGCCTGCACTGCAAAGCCTAGAACGTGACATACTAGCTTAATAGCTTCCAAACACTGTCAGGCATAGAAAGTTGCGGCTGCATTAAGGCCACAATGCCAACGAGTGATTATGTTTATGGGCATTTCTTAGTTATCGACACAAATCATATGCATAACATACCCATAAGTTCTATTATATACTTCAAAGTCCGTTCGTGCGTTTCTTCTTTCAAACGCTAATTTTGCACCTGTGGTTCCAGTAGATTTGTGGCACGCAGTTTGGATAGGTTAGTAACATTTTTAAGGCGTGTTCAGCATTTGTATGCACAATGGATAGCCAAAGAATGGATTTGAGTTATTTTTATGTGGTCTCAAAACAGCGCTTAGTTGTACATTTTCAATATTTCTTATAAGCTTTAGAATATTATTTATGCTCTCAAAGATTTTTAGTTACTAAAATTACATTATTCAGCAGTGTTTTGCTTTGGTCGCTGTAAACTACGAGGATCGGTATTTCTTTTCTTTAATGTTTGCCTATCTGGTTTACTCAATAGGTGAGCTATCTAATGTAAAACTAGCTCGGTAAATGCTCCGCTTCCTTAAATAAATAAAACTAAAGTAATAAAAATAATTTCCAGTAAAATGATCTAGAGTACTAGACCTTATTTTTGGCTTCTATAAAACAATAAATAGGCAGAGTTACATCTTACAGAGTTTTCTGGATAGCCTTTATTCTTAATGTCATCCTACAAAATTTCTTACACGACTTCGAGATCCAAGTGAATCTTAAAACAAGAGTATCGTTATGTCTCTGGTGTGTCTATGTTAAGTTAATAATAACATCAGGATTTCTCAGAAATCTCATTTTCTTTACATTCCTGGTGCATTTAACTTCTTTTGGTGTTTTTGTATGAAAGGGAGTTTTTTAACCACATCCTCACCACTTTTTGTTTTTCACGAATCTTCTCCACGGAACAAAAATATTTTTATATGACAACTAAATGCCAAAGGGGTACGATCTGAACAAATTACAAAACAGTGATTGATTCCATAAAATGTGAACAAAAGAATCAGTAACCCCAAATGTAAACAAAGATTGTTGTCTTGGCTAAATCTAAACAAGGATTGTGGACTTGGCTAATTGAAAACAAAAGGTTCATTGACCCAGAAATGTAAACAAAGGTTCTTGTCTTGGCTGAATTTAAATAAAGGTTGTAGACTTGGCTAAACGTAAACAAAAGGGTCATTCACCTCATAGAATGTAAACAATCAGCTCACTGAGTTCGACAATATGTAAACAAAATGGCTCATTGACCTCATAATGTAAACAAAGGGCTCATTGATCCCATAAAATGTAAACAAAAGGATAATTGATCCCAAATGTAAACAAAGGTTGTTGATTTAGCTGAATGTAAACAAAGGTTGTGGCTAAATCTAAACAAAAAGGTCATTGACCTCATAAAATATAAACGAAGGAGTCATTGATCCCATAAAATGTAAACAAATGGGACAGTGACCCCAAAAGTAAACAAAAGTTGTTGACTTGGCTAAGTGTAAACAAAGGTTGTGGACTTGGCTAAATGTAAGCAAAAGGGTAATTGCCTTCATAAAATGTATTTAGTGGGGTCATTGACCCATTAAATGTAAACAAAAAGGTCATTAATCGCATATGTAAACAAAGGCTGTTATCGTGACTAAATGTAAATAATGGTTGTGGTCCTGGCTTAATGTAAACTAAAAAATTCACTGACCTCAACAATATTTAACCAATAGGGTCATTGACCTCATAGTATAAATAAAAGGCTCATTGACTCCATAAAATCTAAACAAAAGGGTCATTGGCTCCCAAATGTGAACAAAGGTTGTTGTCTTGGCTAATTGTAAACCAAAGTTGTAGACTTGGCGAAATGTAGACAAAAGGCTTGATGACCCCACAAATGTTAACAAAACGGTTATAACCCCAATTATAACCCAAAGTTTTTTGACTTGGCACAATGAGAAAAAGGTTGTAAAAATGCTATAGAGTACAGCTAAAATTAACGTTTTTTTTGTTGCGCCACAAGAAATGCAGCTGTGTTGTATATTTTAGCTTATTTTTCTTTGTGCTAATTTAAACTCAATAGATGATAGTACCCGAATTGTCCGCACTAACAGGTTTAAGACTTTTCCTAGATCTACCACATCTCCAGCTTCTGTTAAAAAGTAATTTTTCTATTCTCTGAAACTACTCTGTCTCTTACCTCCTACAAAGCGTTTCTACACTCGTCTCAACTTCGAGCATCACGTTCGCTAATCACAGTACTAATTTTTCTAAACTGCTGCAAGCAGCTTAACACGTGCAACATTTTTGTAACGTGAAAATATTTTGCTTAATCAGCTGGTTGCCGTTGGGAGTGGAAAGTTGGTTAAAGTGCTCCGAGTATAAATTCGCATAGCGTTCCATTAAATACAGTTAAGTTAGAGCTATGCACCGAATTTGCGTGTTCTTTGTTGCTTTCTTTTAACGAAATAACTCAATCTGCCACAGCTTTGCACTGGATTTTATAATTCACGGTCAATTTTCAAATTTCTACTTATTTCCGGATAAAATGAATCAGGACAAAATGTTATATAATACTTATGTGTAAACAGATATGTTGATATACATATGTATTTATTTACAAACATTCCTATAAATAATATGCTCAACTAAATTTTTTTTTATCTCTTTACAGGTAAGTGCCTTTACTCTTCTACCAACAAACATATTTGATTATTGATCGACATGTATTAATGGCCGTGTGTAAGTGAAATCTTTATTACGGTACAATTTCCTACAGTTTTATTTATTTAGGAAAAGGAAGGAGAAACCCGAAACTAGTACAGACAAACATTGACTCATTTTCGCATAAAAATTATTGCGCGTAAATACCTTATGTATTTGGACGCCCGCAATTATGTACTTACCTGTGTGCGGAAGTGACGTAATCGTCAATCACTTAGTGCCTTTAAGTATCACTTCCGTTGTTTGGCCCAAATTCGCTAAGCAAACAAGTTGATGGCATTTTCACACAATAAAAACAAAGCAGAGCTGAGGACTTACGCAGGCAGTGAGGACTCTACGAAATTTCCGATAATTGCTTACCTGCAATGACTTCCTTGTTTTCCAATCAATTTGAAAGGATATTTACTTATACTTTTGTGTTTTTTTTTTTGTTTTTGCTTTTTCCGTTTTATGGCTTTTCGCTTTATGTCGACGCCACTCTACTTATTAACGAAGTCGGTTGGGTAGTAAAAATTTAATTGTTTTAACGAAAAATTTCTTCAAATCTTTTAAGGGATATTTTTGCTTTTAGTTATGTACATTGGTTTTTCGGGTATAGTAAGTTTGCCATTTAGTTTATCACTCCTTATGGAAAAGCCAGAGATCTTATAAAATATACATTTATATGTAAATGATCAACAAGGTCAGCTTAGTCGATTTAGCCATGCCTGTCTGTATATATGCGATTTAGACCCTCAATTTTTGAAATATCAATCTGAAATTTTGCACATGTCCTTTTCCACTCAGGAAGCTCTACATTTGTCAGAACCACAGATATCGGACCACTATAGCTTATAGTCATCATACAAACTGACCGCTAAAAATCGAATCCTTATATGGAAAACTTTTTTATTTGACAAGATATCCTGACGAAATTTTACACACATTATTGCTCAAAGCCAAGCTACAATCTCCGAAAATATTGTTCACATCGGATCACTAGGGCATATAGCTGTCATACAAACTGACCGATCAAAATCGAATATTTTTTTATTTGAAAAGATATCGTCGAAATTTTGCATAAATTATTATCGAGGCAACACTATTAGCAACATATTTTTCAGATCGGACCACTTTAGCATACAGCTATCATACAAACTGAACGATCAAAATGAAATCCTTGTATGGAAAACTCTTTTGTTTCTCAGCGTATTTGCACAAAATTGGAAATAGGTTATTATCCTAGGCATCGCGACAATCTGGGAAGAAATTGTTCATATTAGACCACCAGATCAGATATGTAAATAATCCATTTTCCCAGGGTTTCCACTGAATATCGTGTAAAAATTCCTAAACCCGCTTTAAATTTGCCTTTATTTCGACTTAAAAATCTCTTCAGCTATAAATGAAAACATTATTGTTAACACATCTTAATTATGAAGCGTTTTAATAGTCGAATATACTCCGTTGCACACTCTAATCAGTGCTGCTGCATAAAATGACGAATAATCTAAACAACACTAATCATTGCTCAAGTTGTTCAGCACGCAGTAAAATGAGTTATGGTTTGGAAAAAGCTTTTAGCAAAGATTCAGTGTAATTTTATAGTTGCAACACGCTGTGGCATGCATTACATCAACCCCTCAAGCAACAACAATCACTGTTTGGAGCCAACAGTTACATTTGCTGTCATTTGTGAGCGCTCTGTTTATGGTTGTTCAGGTTTAGCAGTAAAAAGTATACACAAATTTACATACAAATACTCCCGGATTCCTGCTGAGTTTGCCTATTTCTCTATGCGTTTAATTACCGCAATATTTTTGCGTTTGCATTACCTGTTTTTTGGTAGTTCGCGCACAAAGTGTAAACATTACTTAAGAAATGCCCTCGGCGGCGACAGCAACTACCACTAGTTATCTACATACATACATACGTATTATCTGCAGCATTGATGACGCGCCTAACGATCTTTAACCTGTCTGCCACAAGCCTGTGGCACGCATCTGCAGACACCCCGCTCAGCTTGTGCAGCAGTGAAAACGCATTAGCGCGTCGTCCGCTAAGCAATGCTGAAATATTATGAATATGCGCACACCTCAAATGACAGCAGACGCATTACGGAGTAGGCATTTTTATGCTCACGCACTGAGCGGCGCATAACCATAATGAAATTGAGTGAGTTGTTAGAGTTTGCAAAATGTATAAGTGGTTGAAGTGGTGTTCCTAAGGCTGTTTTGTTTTTTCGTTTAACTGCCTTTTTTTGTCAGGTCTCTATCGAGCTATAAAGTATTGGAAAACAGACTTTTAAGGTCATCTTCGGTAGTATGACTTTCTTATTCAAATATAGATGTGAAATGGTTTGTTTGACCTTTATGGCTTTAATATATCCTAATCCTTTCACTAGTTAGTAGCAAAGTTATTAATTCTAAGTTTTAAGTTAGAAATTTTACTTGATCTGTTATTTTATATATTATGTTATATTATTATTCTGTTCAAATAGTTCATATTCAAATATTGATTTTTGGTACTTGTAGCACTTTTTTAGCAGCCTGTTAAACACGTGTTTTTCAACAGCAACTGCACAAAATATTTTTGAATATTTTTTGAAGGCCGTTGAGTTTTTATTATTTTTGAATTTTTTTATTTCTCATATTATCTGTTAGTGCTTCCTCAGAAGCCAAAAATATATATATTTATTGTGCTCTGTATGCCGGCAAATATTTTTTGTGTGTGTCTGATACAGTGGAAGCCAAAAAAATTATAACTTCTTTCGAGAAAACAATTGAAAACAATTTTTTTTTGAATTTAAAGATAAATATTAAAATAAGAAATGTTAAACGTTAACCTTCTTGGTTTTGTACAATCAGTTGGAATGACAGCTATATGCTATAGTTGTCCGATCTGAAAAAATTAGTCCGGGGATTTGTATGGATGCCTGGAATAATAATCCATGGCAAATTTCGTGAAGACAACTTGTCAAATAAAAAAAGTTTTCCATACAAGGACTTGGGTTTGAGCGATCAGTTTTTATGGCAGGAAAAAATCAGATCGATATCTCAAAAACTGTGGTACTAGTTCGCAGACGAGCAAACTGTCCACACATCATTTAGTTATATATATTATTTATAGATCATTTATCATTTATATACGTTTTCTTCTGCGTGTTATAAACTTCGTGGCGAACTGAATATCCCCTGTCCAGAGTTTAACGTTGTGCTATGTGTTTGAATCCTCCATCACATTAAGATTTGACTCGTATTTTTATACTCTCGCAACAATGTTGCTAAGGAGAGTATTATAGTTTTGTTCACATAACGGTTGTTTGTAAGTCCTAAAACTAAAAGAGTCAGATGTAGGGTTATATATACCAAAGTGATCAGGGCGACGAGTAGAGTCGAAATCCGGATGTCTGTCTGTCCGTCCGTCCGTCCGTGCAAGCTGTAACTTAAGTAAAAATTGAGATATCATGATGAAACTTGGTACACGTATTTCTTCGCTGCATAAGAAGGTTAAGTTCGAAGATGGGCAAAATCGTCCCACTGCCAGGCCCACAAAACGGCGAAAACCGAAAACCTATAAAGTGTCATAACTAAGCCATAAATAAAGATATTAAAGTGAAATTTGGCACAAAGGATCGCATTAGGGAGGGGCATATTTGGACGCAATTTTGGCCTCGCCCACTTATGGACCAAAAACCATATCTCAGGAACTACTAGACCGATTTCAATGAAATTCGGTATATAATATTTTCTTAACACTCTGATGACATGTACGAAATATGGGTGAAATCGGTTCACAACTACGCCTTCTTCCAATATAACGCTATTTTGCACTCCATCTGATGCCTTTTCTGTATAATACGAGTATATATACATTAGGAACCAAAGATGATAGCGGAATAAAACTTTACAAAAATACGGTATTTGAAAAATATGTAAATGACGTATAATGAAATCTCGATTATCACTTTATCATGCGAGAGTATAAAATGTTCGGTGGAACTCGAACTTAGCCCTTCCTTACTTGTTATGTTTAAGTTATAATTTTCGAACTTCTGCTGTACAATATAATATCTCGAAAACGTTTATTTCTATATTTACTTTTCTCAGTGTACATACAGAGGGCTACACATTCATTTATTTCTATCGATTAATGAAAACCGTATGGTAGAAGCCATTTCTTTTCTGAATTAACATAATAAATATGATCTAATTTTTTTTTCGAAATAAATTGTGTAGAGATTAGCTTTTGGAAATTTGTATGTACAGTGTCGGACAAAACTCATTGGACTAACTCGAGTCTCACACATGTTCCGTCATAACTTTTTACATAGATGCATTAGAAGAATAATTTTTTTTGCAAAAGATAGACCACATATTCTATATTAAGAAACAATGCAATAATATGTTTTTACTTTTATGTAAGATTTATAAATTATAACAGAAGGGAAAGAAGTAAAAAATTCGTGCGACATAACTCATTGGACTTTAGCTAAATATGAAAATAAATTAGTTTTAAATTAATATTTTACTGAATAGCCATTATTTTTTTTTGATTGCAACCCATCTTTTATGCATAAATGAAATTTAATTACTAATATGTGAATCATTTATTCCATTCTCGGCTCGCTTTAATACATCAAGTAGCTTGTTTTTATAACCGTGGACCTGTTCCTCTTTAATTTGCCTGTTGACAATTTCCCATAAGTTTTTAATCGGATTCATGTCACGAAACTGGTCGGACCATCTTATAACATAAACTTATTATTCCAAAAATCAATCCTTCACAACTTTGAGGATGTGCCTGGGGTCATTGACATGTTGAAACTGCCAATCAGGCAGCATTTTTTGGATAACGTGAGGAAACATTTGGGTTGGCAGTATATTTTTATATTGGAACCCATCCATGTTCCCTTCTATTCTGTAAATTGGTCCTACACCCTGACCAGAAAAGCATTCCCACACTATTATATTACCCTACCATGCTTTACTGCACCCTGCGAATATCGACACTCTAAACGCTTCATGTTGGTCTTCGTATACCTGTCATTCCATCTAAGTTCTGTAAATTAAATTTGGACTCATCTGAAAACAATATCGGCTTCCATTGCTCTTCAGACCAATTTATATGCAGTTTCGCAAATTCCAAAGGTGCTAACCGATTTTTTTGGAAATATAAGATTTTTTTACTGCACGGAAGCTAAAAAGACCAACATCAACGGCGCGCCGTTGTATTGTACGCGTACTCTCTCTTAGTTGTGAGCTATCTACAACATTGTTTGTTGATATCTGGGGATATTTTATAAACTCGCGCACTATTCGCAAGTCATACTTTACCGAATTGACTCTGGGACGTCCTCCAATATTAAGTTTTTTAACGGTTCCTTCAGCTTTGTTCTTGCGTAAAATAGCAAAAACAGTTGTTTTCCCCAGAGAATAATTTTTTTAAAGCTTCTTTTCCACACATTTTTTGTGAATTTGCTTACAATTAATAATTTAAGTTCAGTTGAATGTGTTTTGTCTATATTTTTATCAAAAATAATTTTTTAGTAGCATTATTCGGGACAACTTTAAATATTTCACAACACACTCGTTATCATTAAAATAAACAATTCGAATAAGTGTGATCTACGATTTATAATAATTATAATTATTGTAAGTACCTGCAAAATTCTTTTCCCGCCACATAACGGTAAATTAATTCAATGGAAGTGGTTATTTCGATATCCAAAGTGTTAGCCAATGAGTTATGTCGCACGATTTTTTTTACTTTTTTCCCAAATTTATAAATTTTACACAAAAGTTAAAAAATATTATTGCATTGCATTATGTGATCTATCTTTTGCAAAAAAAAAAATTCTTCTAATGCATCTATTCTCCAATGAGTTTTGTCCGACAGAGATGAGATAATGTATATATTATGACAAAAATCTCTAGAAATTGTAAATAAAACTTTGAAAATTTTCAAGCACCATATTTTTATTCACTTTTTTAATTTTTTCGTTGAAAAGGTCGTCAGAACGAGGCATGTCAATAATCTCTCGACCGCCTTTGAAAGCTTTGTACCACTCGTAGGCTTGTGTTTTTGATTAAACTAAATCCACATAAGCCTAGGATCAAGTGGAGAACGACCTGGCTTCGCTTGGCGCCACGTAGCGAAAAGAAGAAACGACTTTCACGCTGTTGTTAACTCGGCTATAATCCCGTAAGCGGTGTCTACGCCAATAAAGAAGAAAGAGAATTTAGGGCAGTCCTACCAACTTAAAAAAATACAATATATTTTTGAAATATCATTTACCCGGGGAATTTAAGTACAATATCCGGGTACTTTTTAGTCACAATATATATTAATATATGTACATAGTTATACATTATACATAAGTATATAAGCGCATACGAATATGTTGATATAATAAATGTTCATCTGCTTTTCTCTCGTTCGCAATAATGACGTCAGCTGAAGAATGAACATATTTTTTTTGTTATATTTTCGCGGAAGAAAGATGGGATCATTTATATCTTTGATGAGTTAAGCTGCTTGAAATGTGATTTTTTCAAAAACAATAAAAATTAAAAATTAGTACATTGTACGAGTGTTTTGTTAAAAAATATTGAATCAAAATATGCACGAAAATATAGTCGCTTTAAAATTTAAGTAATGTAATTTATAGCGAACAAGAATTGTAAACAGCGTTCAATGAACTTTTTAATTGCTGGATCGCATGAAAGATTAAAATAAAATTGAAATTTTGCGACAAAAATGCCCAATAAAATTTTTTTAATATTTTTTCACAGTCAGGTCAAGGTATAAAAGTCAGTATTTGATAAATAAATGTTGACATTTAACACTTTGACAGTTGCTGACATTTATTCTGACAGTTAGTCGATACCTAAGGTGCTAAGCCAATGAAAAAATTTGTTTTTTTTTTGTAATTTTTCCACATTTTTGAATTAGAAAATAACAAAATATATAGCCTAACGCTTATTAGGTGGTATTCTAAAAATATGCATATTAGAGTAGGTCCCTTCCAACGTGGAAATGATTCTATCGATCTCAAATGAATCCCTTAGTATGATAGTTTACATAAATTTGGCTTTAACTAAGATTTGTGAGGTAACCTTGTGATATGCCTAATAAGTCCAAGGGTTGGGCTTCTCAAAGCAACTTTTCTTGCGCGATTAGAATCACACCATCTGATCAAAATTGACCCGGACTAACAAAAACTACATTTTCCTGTATCTTAATACATATCTTTATTACTATTATTAACCAAGCCAACTCATAATCCGATTTTCCATATATTTGTTGCAAGCCTCGGCTGTGTTGGCCTTCACAGCTTTTAGGGAATTTTGGTATTTCAGATTTCGGCTCATTTTTGAAGCTCCCTTGTTAGAAAGTTTCGACGTTATATTCAAAAATCCTCGTCACCAGTAATGATAGGTTTGATAAATGTAGGCGACGTCGTTTTTGCAAAAGATTCAGGTCTTTGACACTTTGACACGCTTCATACCCAAAACGCTAGCCAAATTGTGTTGACTCGATCCATAAGAGGTGTTGAGATCCTTTGTTATCTCTCTATTGTCAACACGAGAATTTTCAAGCATTGTTTCTTTAACTTGTTTGATGTTATCGTCATTAACAGAGGCTTATGGACGCCTCGTATAAGACAATTATAAAATATTCGGTTATACCCGAACTTCTTATACATGAAATTGCACGACTAGAAGCATTTATCAATAGTAAATATGAAAAATAAAATTGATATAGTTAATAAAAACAAGTAAGGAAGGGCTAAGTTCGGGTGTCACCGAACATTTTATACTCTCGCATGATAAAGTGATAATCGAGATTTCATTATACGTCATTTACTAATTTTTCAAATACCGTATTTTTGTAAAAAACTTATTCCGCTATCATCATTGGTTCCTAATGTGCTATATATGTATGTATTATACAGAGAAGGCATCAGATGGAATTCAAAATAGCGTTATATTGGAAGAAGGCGTGGTTGTCAACCGATTTCACCTATATTTCGTACATGTCATCAGGGTGTTAAGAAAGTATTATATACCGAATTTCATTGATGTCTAGATATCAAGGCCAAATTTTCAATTTTTAAAAAAGCCTGGTTGCTGTTTCTGACGGTTTTTGTTAGTCGGTTAACGCACTTTTAGTGATTTTCAACATAACCTTTGAATGGGAGGTGGGCGTGGTTATAATCCGATTTCTTCCATTTTTGAACTGTATATGGGAATGCCTGAAGAAAACGACTCTGTAGAGTTTGGTTGACATAGCTATAGTAGTTTCTGAGATATGTACAAAAAACTTAGTAGGGGGCGGGGCCACGCCCACTTTTCCAAGAAAATTACGTCAAAATATGCCCCTCCCTAATTCCCTTGTGCCAAATTTCACTTTAATATCTTTGTTTATGGCTTAGTTATGACACTTTATAGGTTTTCGGTTTCCGCCATTTTGTGGGCGTGGCAGTTGGCCGATTTTGCCCATCTTCGAACTTAACCTTCTTATGGAGCCAAGGAATACGTGTACCAAGTTTCATCATTATATCTCAATTTTTACTCAAGTTACAGCTTGCACGGACGGACAGACGGACGGACAGACGAACGGACAGACGGATGGACGGACAGACAGATATCCGGATTTCGACTCTACTCGTCACCCTGATCACTTTGGTATATACTTATATCTGACTCTTTTAGTTATAGGACTTACAAACAACCGTTATGTGAACAAAACTATAAACTCTCCTTATTGTTGCGAAAGTATAAAAATTGCTTAATTTGCACACAATAACTCATAAATACAACATATGTCCATTCTGCTAACATCTAACAGCAACAAGCAGCTTTTCTTCGGAATAGGCTGATTACAGACTTCAAATATAAATCATTGCTTTGTCGCGACTACCAAAGTACTATATAGTAGTACTAAAAAAGATATATGTACATACATATAAACATGAAAAACATGTGTTAACATCTGTGATCGCCTATGAATGAATTCGCCACACACTCGGCAATGCCTTATTCCTCTACATACCTTTGTCGATCTTTATTATACTCTTGCAACCAGTTGCCACAGAGTGTTATAGTTTTGTTTACTAATATATTCTCCGCAGTCTTCGACTATGCGCTGCACGCTTAAAGTCTTTGAGACAAGCTTGCTTGTTGCCGATCAGTTGCTTCACCCGGTTTTGCCACAATCGACTACTCGAGACATTTGTGGCATGCCACATGACGGTTGCTGCCGCTTTTTGCACTGCTGTTTGGCTGGCGGCGCGTATGGCAAAAATGGTAATTGACACACAGCCGTTTCCATCCTTCATTCGTCATACTCTTCTAACTCATTAGGAATGTTGCACGTACGGCGTGGCTAAATTATTATTTAAAGGCTTTTATAAATATGTATATATGTATGCGTGTATGTAGTGTATTTTATATTCACTTTCCATTACTTGCACCCCACCTTTATAATACTTGCCTTAACCCATTGACGATCTTCGACGAGCTGACGATTTAATTGCTCCCCTTCGGTACAGCAGACGATCGCTTGTTCGTCTTCAGGTCACTTGCGCACAGTTACTATACAAGCATGTGTACATTACACACACATCTATACAACAACATTTTTGTGTATATAAACAACTATAATAACAAGCAATTTTATAGCGCCAAAACAATGGTTTCGCTTTCGTTTAAACGCCGGCGGCAAAAATATTTTTTATTTCGGCTTTGTATTAATAGTTTTCAATCTTTTGTAGCGGCATAGCCATTACGCCATATATACTACAGGTAGTAAGTATAGATCTTATCATGCAGATGTCTGCATAGTTGCGTGGATATACATACATACATATAATCAAAAGTTTTGAATATCAGTAATTGTTTCTGATATAAAAAAGGCACAAAAATATCGCGAATATTAATTGAAAAATGTTTTCAACACGCTGTTCAGGGAAGTGATTTTTTGTTGCCCACACGAAACCTCAATTTATCATGTGATCAAATTTGACCCGGACTGACAAAAAAGTTACAGATTTATGTATTTTTATACAAAGCTTTATTATCGTTTTCAAAAGAGGCTCCGAAGACAATACAAAAATGTCAACGTTTAGTCCACTTTTCCACACAGTTGTTATAAGCCTAGACTGGGATGGCCTTCAGTTCCTTCAACAAATTTCGGTTTTTTTTTTCGAATCCGGCTCATGTTTGGAGCGTCATTCGCTTGATGTTGGACAGTTTCGATATGATGTTCAAAAATAAAGTCTCGGAACTAAAAATGATGCGTTCGATGCATTTAGGGTCCTCATTTATGTTGTCAAACATATCTTTTGCGACCTCTACTCGACGTCGTTTTTTTTAATGAGTTTTGGTAGTAGTCTAGCATTGACAACTTTCATACCCAAAACATTAACCAAAATATGTTGAGTCGGTCCATAATAGATTTTGAGATCCTCTGCTATCTCTCTGATCGCAACACGACAATTTTTAAACACTTTTTTTTTCATTTTTACAACATCATCGTCATTAATAGAGGTGGATGGACGACTAGTAGGAAGCAAGTTTTCCTCAACTTCACGATCATCACCCAATGCTTTCTGCCATTTAATAACTGTTGTGTTCCTGGGCCAATCCGGGTCAAATTTGATCATATCGTTAAATATTTACTATAGTTCCAATCTTGATAAGGTTAGATCCTCGAAAAAAGTAGTCCTTGGGAGGACAAAATATGGGCCAATTTCGTTATCGTAGAACTCATTGTCGTGGAAATTCAGATGAACTTGCACCGAACGCTTTGTACCATGATGACTAGTAGAAATCAGGACTTCGGCGACTTCACGATCTTCACCGAAAGATTTGTACCAGTCAAATACTTGAGTCTCTGGGCCAGTCCGGCTCAAATTTGATCATTTCGTAAAATATTTACCATAGTTCCAATCGTAATAAGGTTAGATCGTCGAAAAACTGTACTTCGGAAGACAAAATGTGGTATCGTAGGAGGCGTTGTCGTGGGAATTGACCAGAAAAAGAAATCATAAAGGTTATTGAGTGGCGTAACTGGCAAAGAAAACGCGTTCTCTCGAGTAGAAGAGTTCAGAAGAGCCCTGAACGAAGAAACAGCTACATTACTTGAAGAATTCAAAACCATATCAGATTGTACCTACGCTTTTTGAGTAAATTGGACGAAAACTCTGCTCTAAGTACACAAAAACGGCAGTTTCTAAACCCATAAAACCTACAAATCTCTGGAGTATTTGTATCCGTTTTCCTCGTATGTTCTTGGGTTAATTTCTATAGTTATATTAATTTCATTTCTGAATTGTGTTTTTGGATTATTTTTTTTGCGCGCTGGATCGAGTATTATGAGGCTTGAACCCTTGCTATTCGTATTTTCCGAACGTAAATTTTCTGATTGCTTCTCTGTAGACTTCAGTGGTTTGACAACTTTTCAAAATCTGCAGTTCTATGGACCACATACTGCTGACTTCTAGATAATATCTACAGAGTTTTCAGAGTGTAATTTTTTTTCTTTACGTCGAAAAAATTTATTTATTTTTTTACATCAATGCCTTCCAGGCTTAAACGCTTAACTTTGCAAGGAGTGATGTCTTCTATGAAAAATATGGATATTTTTATTGCATTGCTGTTGGAATAAATATCATGATCACAGGCTGGATGTGATTTGGTGGAATCTCGCAACAAATATCAATTTAGAAATTAATTATGGATCATAATTTCGGGATCGACAATTTTGTAAAACTCTGATTCGTTGGAACCTTACCATATTATCAGTTATACTAGATAGGATCCATATAATATCGGAACGAATATCTCTCAAATACAATTATCAACCTCTGAAACTGCGGCATTTGATTACTCTCCCACTTTGCAGACGTCTCTAACTATCAAAATGCATTATTACCTCTTCACTGTCAGAGTAAGTGAGTACATGTTGGGCAACATGGCGTTAACTATTTTGACATCTCGCCTCGGTCGCGCTCGTAGCCGCCAGTGTGTGCTTAGCAATTCCGAAGCAAATTGGCAACACTACCAATCCAGCCTGCAATGCGTAGCCAATGCGTTTGCCTTAAGCTAACAGACAGCGCGATCCGCCTCTCCGACGGCAGGTTTGACAGCCACTTTTGCCACAGTTTCCGCCTCTTTAGCCAAGCCAGACGCATAAAATTGCGCAAAAGCGCGCTGCCCAGATCGGTGAAGCCAGTTTTCGTGAGATGAGATTGGAATTAAAAAAATTCAAAATAAAAGAAAATTTATGAAAAAAGTGAACTGAATGAAGACCGAAAAGCGGGCTTTGATAGGCAGTCAGTTTGTCGCAACAATGTGGCGTATAAATGTAAAGTTATATACTTATATATATATATATGTGTGTGAGTGTGTGGCCTGCTGGCCAAGTTTCACTCTCGATCGGAACGCCTTGAATGCGTGCAAAGAAAAGTAAACGAAATGAAATGCCTTTTGTGGCATTTTGTTGGTGGGAGGGTGCGAAGAATCGCTTTGCTTGTTATGTTGTTGTTGTTATACCCTCAACAGGGTACTTTACATTTGCTACGAAGTTTGTAACACTCAGAAGTAAACGTCGGAGACCCCATAAAGTGCATATATAAATGATGAGAGTGACGAGCTGAGTCAATTTGGCTTGGTCAGTCTGTTTATACGTGATCTATTCTGTTAGTTTTTGAAATATCGATATGAAAGTTTACACACGTCATTTTCTTACCGAGAATCTGCTCTTTTGTCGAAACCATCGATATCGGACCACTATAGCATATAGCTGCCATACGAACTGATCGTTGAAAATTAAATACTTGTATGGAAAACTTTTTTATTTTACAAGATATCTTCACGAAATTTGGCATGGATTATTTTCCCAGGCCACGCTGCTATTTCCGTAGAAATTGTTCAGATCGGACCACTATAGCATATAGCTATCATACAAACTGGCCGATCAAACTCAAGTCTTTGTATGAAAAACTTCCTTATTTGACGAGCTATCTTCACGAAATTTGGCACGCATTATTGCCTCATGAAACACTGCAATTTTTGAACAAATTGCTTAGATCGGACTACTATAGCATATAGCTACCATACAAACTGGCCGATGAAAATCAGGATAAAGATCTTTTTACACCATTTTCTGCTATAAAAATTCACCTGTATAGGGTATTGTAGCTACGATGCAGACGAATTTAACGTTTCGTTTTATTGTTTTTGTTGTTTTGACTGCCTGCAGAAATCAAGGTATGTCTGTATCGAGGTTTCTGGTAGAAATTCATAAGTGAATTTCATATAGTGAATTTTTGTTGTTGTTATATTTTTATTGTTGTTGTTATTATTATTTTTATTGTTGTTGTTATTATTATTTTTATCGTTGTTGTTATTATTATGTTTTTGTTGTTGTTGCAAGTAAACATGTTGCCAAACTAGTTACTTAAGCAACCAAGCGTCGTGTGTGTGCAATGCAGGAAATTCGCCGAAGGCGGCAATGCCAACCATGATCAGCCTCACTTGTTTGTTGCTTCTTGCTGTTGTTGCAAGCAAAAATGTATGCGAAGTACACGTGTACACCTTTATTAGTACATACATTTGGATTTGCGCTCGTGTTTGTTTTTTTTTTTGCCTCTCATTCATGTTCATGATTTTGCGAATTTCATTTTAAAGCGATGATTGGCAATTTGTAAGTGAAATGTTGGCGATAAGACAATCGCGATTAACCGCAGTTGCGATCATGCGGCGGACCACACTTAACTGCCATAAGCATCATGTAGGCACAGCAAGAAATGAGAAAAAAAACTCGGGAAAAACTTGGAAAAGGAGGAAAAAAGTGGCTTGCCGCAACGAATTGTTGTACGTGTTGCGGAAATTTCTCATTTCACTGTGTGCTGAGCCACCCGGCTATCTAAGCCATACGCACAACAACAACAAGATAGCTTACAACAATAGCTACAACACTTTATGCCAGCAAAGACAGCATAATTTCTAGTTTTTCTTACTCTTTTTTTATTTTACATTTATCTCTTATTACTCTTTTCTTGGCTTTTTCAATCATTCATAAGATCTTTAGGCCTACGAAAGCTTACTTGCACACACACCTATGTATATAGCGTAAATGTGTCATTTGTGGTAGGTTAGTTTGTGGCATGCCGCATGCGTACAGTAATGCCGTCAGCATGCGGTGAATGGCAAGACAGGATGTGTTGCCTATACCTCGGCAACTTTTTGTGTGAAAGTATTCACTTTGGAAGTGCTTAGTATTGTGTGCATGCTGCTTGCGAAACACACTGCTGTTTGGTGGCGCGCTTTCTGGTGGCTTTGTGCATACAATACTTTGCGATTAATAGCAGGGAGGGTTTTTGAATTCTTTTTTATATACATCGTTGTAGTAGATATGTTCCTATTGTTGTTTTAAATTATTTGGTAATATTCAGAGCTTATTTTATTCTCCACTCAGCTTTAAACTTACGACTCTTCAATGGTTACGATATACATATGTATATATATATGGGTAAATATCATACAAAAAATATTATAATAAAAAAAATACGTGATCGCAAGTCAGTTGCCAAATTTTACCTTCAAATATACTTATAAACAAATAAAAAATACCTTCGTATCAAAAAAATCAAATATTTGCAGTATTTGTTGCGCAACAATGTTTATTGCTACCTCGCAACATGTTGCGCCGCTTATCAAACAAGTGGTTGTGTTATTTTTCCAGTTTTTGTTTACATTGCGGTTCGTTGGTAGCCGCCGAACATGTTGCCGGTTGTGTTTTGTTTGAAATCTATGAAAATAATGAAGTACACTCAAAGAAATTTGTAGACTTACATAATTGAGATAAGAAAATATTTTTTTTAAGATTCTCATATTTTTAACATGAGCTTGTGAGGTGTGAGTTGTAGTTCCATTTCAAATATGAAGACCCCAAATAATTATGCTTATAAGTAGAGTAAAGCTAGTAGCTTCCATAAAAAAATGGAATAAAAAAAATACGCTACTTCGGACAACCTGGTTTTGACCGGCAACTGATCCTGAAAGCATTATTCATCAGTTGACCCTGAGTGACAAAAAACAAACACAATCAGGTATTTTAATATTTATTATCGTCTTCAAAATAAGTTTCCTTTGATACAGTATAGCCAAAGTAGCACCTGATGGCAAGAGATATTCTGCGATTGATTTCAAGGCCGACGTTGTTGTTGTTGTTAATACTGGTTCCATGATAGACGACATTATCAACGAGCAAGTAGATGCCAAAGCATAATTATATTTTCCTTAAATTTATTATGAGCCTTCACTGGGATGGCCCTTAGTGCTTTCACACAGTGACTTTTAATGGCTTTAATGGGCTCGTGTCGCGTTCCCTTAAGGGGGTATTCTGGTCTAGAAGCATGAGTTTCAGGTAATTTTTAAAGTGTCGTAAAAAAAGGCAATTAATATTTTTACTCTAAATTTTTTTTATTAGTTATTTGTTAATTTTAGAAGAGTACAAAAAAAAATTAAAAACTAAAAAAAGTAAAAAATTTCAAAAATTATGAGCTGACTTCGGACTTCCACTTCGGAGGTCTCTAAAAATTTCCACGTTACCGTACCCATGATTTCAACCCTTCTAGTTATCTGAAACCAAAAAAAGATTATTAATCTAGAATAATGTCGCAATGGCCGGAACTACGGAAAAGTGGGAAAATTTTTTTTTTCACAAAATGGCGACTGCCTGAAAAAACATAGTTTTTTTGGATCACTTTTTCGGACTGTTTCGAACTTTTTAAAAATAATAAAAATAAAAATTTGGGGATGGGGCTAGTTCCAACCATAGACAAGCCTATAAAGAAGACTCTATAAAAATTTCAAGTAAATCGGTCCAGTAGAACCTGAGAAATTGTGGGTATCGTTCCGAAAAAGTAAGTTTTGAGAAAAACGCGTTTAAAGTTTCGCGTAAAGTCTTTTGTTCGATTAGTTCCGGCCGAACCAGTTTGGATGCCGGGTCAGAAAAGTGCCTATATCTCCGAAAATAATTTGAATTTTGAAAAATCCTCTTGTACACATATTCTTGAATAGTTAAACTTTGAAAATATAAAAAAAATCGATTTTTTTAAATTTCTAGACCTGAATACCCCCTTAAACGTATTTTTCACTTCCGAAAACAGAAAATACTCACAGGGAGCCAAATCTGGTAAGAACGATAGAGATGACACTCGTTTCGTGTTTGGTAAAAAAAAATCAGACACAATCATGCTAGAGTGTGACGGTGCATTATCTTGGTAAAAAATTTAAAAATTTTCTGCCTACAAATGTTTACGACGAATTGGTTCATGTAGAGGCCTCAAAATGGCCAAGTAATATTTTTTTATTGGCTTTTTGACACTGGAACGATTTTATAGAGAACCATACCAAGGTAGTAAAAAAATCTTGAGTAGCTCGTAGTTTTTCCGGTTTCGCCTTTATTGGACAGTTTCGTTGTCATCTTCATAATCTCACGTCTTGTAACCGATAATGGTGCGTTTGATGAATGTAGCGTTCTCAGCTACGCTATCAATCAGAATGTGTTAAGTGGATCCATAGAGATGATATGCTCTACGATCTCGCGAAGATTTTCAAGCAATGTTTGTTTTAACTTTTGGATGTTATCGTCATTAACAGAGGTGAAGGGCCGACTCGCAAGACGCTAGTTTTATGTTAATGACTTCACGACCTACATTTACTGAAATTGACGTTAAATTACAAAAACTTCTCATAAGTCGTTTGGGAAGAATTCGATACCTAAGTTTTTTTATTTTCGAATGTTATTCATATATATTTTCCATATATTAATCCTAGAATTGTAATTCAATATCTAACCTTGCTATAATGTATCGATTAATGTTCTGCATAATTGATAGAAAACCTTTTTTAAAACTGGAATTAGCTGGTTCTTTTAGAAATTGACTCGAGACTTCAATAAAAATACCTTGGAACTTTTAAGTCTTTCGTTAAGAAAACTTTGTCGAAAGGAAAGGCTATAAGGTCATAGCTCCATATAAATTTTAGGATCACAATTATATATAGACTAATGCGGTATTACTATCTCACAAGTTTGCTTAGAAACTTTGCTAAAATTTGCATTTCTCATGGCGACAATGTTTTCATCTGGTACTGAGTGCTTTCTGCAATTTTTTTATGTCGAGAAAGTATGAAAATAATAAAAAAAAATATTCATCGTTTCGGTTGGTGTGCCCATGAAGCAGTCCGAATCAATTTTGATCAGATGCTAACAATACAATACTAAATAAAATAATCGAGAAAAGTGATGACGAACATACAATTTTTATTCTAAAAAAATTGAAAAAATTCATGCAACTTTGTAAGTAAAATTATAATTAATAAATCTGTCTGCCTATACACAAACATACATATAATATCGATATAATATCGAAAGCGTGCCGGCTACATCTGCTCTTAACTAATTCAAGTTCAAACAAACACTATAAATTATGTTGCGATGAATATTGACTTTGAATATAGCGAAGAAAAACAGAATAAACATAAAATTTTTTCATCTGGATATTGTCATATTCGTCGGAAATTAAACAACAGCGAAGGGCAAAAAAAAAAATCACAAAAATATTATAGCGCAGCAACGCAGCTTATCGCGGATCAACAAGCAATTAACGCTAATGGACATACAATTAAATGCCTTAGTCAACAAATGATGCATGAAAAAATGTTCTGTGGAAAATATCAGCCAACTCCTGAGCAAACAGAACAGTGCATATACTTAAGTATGTATGCAATACTCTCGTGGCTATACAACACAAAAAAGAAAAGCAAATAGTAAAAAAAAATTATCTAAATATCAAGGTATGTTTTATCAAAGGATCACTTAGGCTTCCAAACATTCCTCAAAACTTCAAAATTTAAAACGATAATCACAACACTTCGAAACACTTTTTAACGCGTTCGAACCTGACCGAACATGTTTGAGTGCAAACCGTTGCAACACGACCGACTCGAAAGAAAAATACTCAATTGCTAATGGGGGCTGGTTGCCGCGCCGCTGCTTGTTGGCGCGACTGACTTGAGTTGGAAATTTATTCCACAGTAAACCGCGGTAAGGAAAGGTTGGTCGAATGAAAGTAGACGCAAGAAAATTAATAAAAAATCATTTTAAAATTCCAAAATAAATACTAAAAAGCTGATAAAATGTTGAAAAAGTTAAGAAAGCGAAAAAACAAATACAAAGCATTAAAGTGTAAAGAAGTTGGTGATAAAGTTAGTGATGGCAACAGATCAAGTAACTGGCTGAGAGACGTCGCGAAATAGTCAAAGAAAACGCGCTAAAAATGTGAAGAATTACTGAATATTTTAAGAAATGCAAAACAAACAAAAATATGTGAATGAAAGTCTTGCATAAATGCCTTTACAAGCCGACAATAGAGTGCATAGCAACCCTGTACGGGCTAACATATGAAAGAAAAAACAAAAACAATGCTTGTTTACCACTGTTTGATCGATAATAAATGTGTTTAAGGGAATTTCACCTGCGTTCATGCATAGTAATGAGCGTGGAAAATTGCTGGGAAAAAAGTTAAAAATCTGAAATATGTACAAAGTAACTGTTTAGTGTTGTGACAGCCATTTGTTGATGTAAAAACAAAAATTCGAGATAAAATAATTAACACTAGCGCTAGTTAAAAAATGCTAAAATAACTAATTTTTATAATTAAAAATAAAATATCATAATTAAGGAAATAAAAGCAAAAACTTAAACTAAAACAAGTTCAGTGGAAAAATATAATTTAAAAAATAAATTAAAACGAAATTATGCATAAAATATGTAAAAAATCGCATGAAAATCAAAACGCAGAAAAAATAAATTTTTTGTGCTTAAAAGAAATAACGAAAAAATTAAGCGAAAAGTTTAAATTAATTAAAAAAATTAAAAATTAATTAAGGTAATTAAAAATTTAATTTAATTAAAAAGAAAAAAATAAAAACTTAAAGGAAAAAATTTAAAATAAATAAAAAATTTAAAAATTAATAAAAAAAATTAAAAATTGATTTAAAATTGGTATAATAAAAAGAAATTAAAAACTAAATTTAATTTAAAAAATTTAAAAACAAATTAAGGAAATTAAAAACTAATTTTAATTAAGAAATTTAAAAATTAATGAAAAAGTTGTAAAATTAATTTTAATTAAAAAAATTAACAACTAATTAAAAAGTTAAAAATTGATTTTAATTAAGAAATTTAAAAATTAATTTTAATTTATTACATTAAAGTACACTTCAAGTGAAAAGCAACAATTTTTGCAGAAAACAACAAAAGTACAGGGCAAATACGTGCCTTATTGAGGTAGCCGACTAGCCTGATTCCACATCTGTTGTATGTTGCAATAAACGAATAGCGGTCAGCGACAGTGAAACGAACAGTATTTGTGCTAATGTTATGTCAAAACAAGTCAGCAAAACAACAACAACAAAGAAATAATGTGCGAATATAGAGGAACACACAACTGAGCTGCCAAATTTTGCTAAAAGCCCTCAGACCGGAAGCTATTAGATGAAAGCCAATTGGTCAGCAAGCAATTAGAACACAAGCAAAAATATAAAAAAAATTAAAATTAATAAAATAAAAATTCAAATTTGAAAAATAAAAATTCAAAAAGCGAAACACAAAAACGACATATTGAAAAAATTGAAGAAAAAATGTTTAAAATAATTAAAAAAATTTAAAAACATTTTTTAAATAACGAAATTAAAAAAAAATAAAATAAATTTCAAAAATTCGAAAAATTAAAAAAATAAAAACTAAAATAATTTAAAAATATTAAAATAATTAAAAAAAATTAAAAAAAAAAACTAAATAAAGTTAAATAATTAAAAACATTTAAAAACTTTTAATTGAAAAAATTAAAATAATTTGCAAAAAATTAAATAAATTTAAATAATTTAAACAAAATTTAATTATAATAAACATGCAATTTTAAAATAATTTAAAGTTTCTACTCGCAAAAATATCAAATTCGCCAAACAAACCACAACTCAATATTTTTTTTTAATTTTTGTTCCCTAACACTAACAACTGTTCGCTGCGACTTGCCGAAATTATACACGTCTGCATAATTTCGTTTAATGTCGCCAGTTGAATAACGAAATACGAGTTTAAAGCAAAAATTCTAATTGAAATTCGAAACACACACACACTCATACAAATAAAATTCAATTGAAGAAAAAAATTCGATTGGCACACAAAATCGCTTTCAAACGCTTAAATCGCTTGCTCCGCCAAGGCAAAGTGATAATTGAAGCAAAACAAAACCGTTTTATCTTTTTAATTTTTATTAATTTGCCGTTATAGTTTTCCAAATAGCAATAACGAATCGCATAAGCAACACTGCAGCGCGAGAAACTGTGCTTAAAATCAGTGCACACTTAAACCTAAAAGGCAAACAGGCCATGCCGCGCACAAAGCGCAACAAAAGTTAATAATTTTTTATGCAACAACGAAGAAAACGCCAAAGTTGCATGCAACACAAACGCGATAATTGCAATTGAATGCGCTGCAAAGCAAATAAACTGTGAAAATATAAGCAAAACAATTGCATTACAACGAAAACAACAACAACAATAACAAATTGCAACTGCAACAAGTGCCACAACAGTGTGGCATGCTTGCATTTCAGAGCGCAACAGGCAGTGCATAAAGCAAGTGTAATAATAATAACAACAACAACAACAACAATTGTGCATAAAAACACAGCAACATTGCCCTCAATAATTGACCATAAGTAAAACAGCAACAACAAAAGCAATATCAATACAAGCCAAAGGGATTTCAGTGCAAAGTGTTAACTTTGGTGATTGTTGTTAAAGTCAGCTAGCGCTGAAAAATACATATTTATTGTGCATAATATACTTTGTGTTTGAACGTATGTATGTGCATATTTCCGGCGACAAGTGTCACACAATTCGTGCTACAAACGTGCAACAAACGCGAATGCACATGCTGCAACATTAGCAACAGCGAAAAAATACTGAAAAAATAAATTCAAAAAATTAATAAATTATAACAAAAATAAACCAAATTACAAGAAAAATATACTGAATTACAAGCAAAAGTTAAAAAAAAAATCAAAAAAAAAAAATTTAAAAAAATCCAAAAAATAATAATTTAAACCAAAATTATTTAATTTCCAAAAAAGTCACGCAAAGCTGAACAGCGCAGCAGTGTAGTATTACAACAAAAACAACAAACAATTTCAACTAGCAAATTTTTGCTGAGAAAACATCATAATCATACAAAATGTATCTGATACAGGTGAGCTATGCACACACATACCTACATTCGTACACACCTATACACTCATACCAACTCATGCATTCCCCCTCAAAAAATTGTGGAAATAAAATTTTGTTTACCTTTGCATTTATATAAGCAAATTTAAGCAGCCACGCAATGTTTACACATTTTATTCCCACACACACACACACAAGCATCTGTAATTGCCCGCTGGCTTTCTTTCACACGTTCGCCGCGTTTTACGTGCCAAATCCGCCACTCGCCGTAAAATTGCGCGTTCGTGTTTTTCTTTCATTTATGCAAGTGAATTATTTGCTAAACAAATTTCCTATCGATTTGCATGTTTGTTTGTTTGCGTGTTCCGATATTAACTAATGCATAGCCGAGTGCGTTCGGCTGCATGGCTCAACGATTTTTGGCGCAGCGGGCCAGTGGTTATCGTTGCACATTCGTAAAATTTAAACATTTTTAATTCGTATTCATATAATGCTTGTAAAATATATGGATATTTAGCAGGACCGAGGCACTATTTTCCATAAGTTTAGAAGTTCTCTCTATACATATGCGATTTAGTTCTTCAGTTTTTGCGATATCGATCTGAAATTTTGCACATGTTCTTTTTACCCCAAGAAGATGTTTTTGCACATATTCTTTTATACCCTATACAAACTGAGAAATCAAGTTCTTGTATTGACAAGTCGGTGTCATAGTTTATATTTACAATCGGACCATTATAGCATATAGCTGCATATATAGTGATCGATCAAATACAAGCGTTTGTATGGAAAACTTTTTTTTTGACAAGATATCTTCTCGAAAGTTGGTATAGATTATATCCCAAGCCGGGGCTACAACCTCCGGAGGTATAGTTCAGATCGAACTACTATATCATATAGCTGTCATACAAAGTGATTGATGAAAATCAAGATAAATATTTTTTTATACCCTTTTATGTTATAAAAAATTCTGCTGTGAAGGATATTAGTGTTTAGAGAATCAAGCTAAGATATCTACAGGTTGCACTTCCTCTCTCTGAACATATTTTCAACTCAAAATCATACAAGGTGTGCTCCAAAGTAAACAGGACTTTTTGAATCTAGCGCTCCCTGCTGGCGCCTTCTATATGTCGACTAGAGCTATCTTTATCGATTGTCCAGTGAGAATTTCATGACATTTCATCGATTGGAAGTGAAGTTATTGCGTTTTAAGTGTCAGTATGTTTGTGTTATCGGTGCGAAAATGAGCTTCGAACAAAGAGCCATCATTAAATTTTGTTTTAGAATTGGCAAAATTTTTATCGAAACGTTTCAATTGATGAAACAAGTTTATGGCGATGATTGCCCATCCCGTAGCAGGGTGCACGAGTGGTTTCAACGTTTTCCAAGTGGACATAAATGACGATCAACATGTGGGCCAATCAAAATCCGTGATCAACGGAAATTCCATCGAAACTGTGCGTGAATTCAACAAAAATCAGCCAAAATCATCATTGAAATTCATGGAAATGGAATTGAACATCTCCAAAACATCGATTTATCGTATTTTGGCCAAATATTTGGGCTTACGAAAGGTGCGTGCACGATTTGTTCCGCACAAATTGACTGACGACCAAAAATTGCTGAGAATCCAACATTCGATCGACGCTTGTGACCGATTATTTGACCAAAAATCACATTTTAACCATTAACCACTCCCCGTTTTCACCTGATATGGCACCGTGCGACTTCTTCCTTTTCGCATTTGCCATGAAAGGAAAGCGTTATACAGACGTAGAAGTCATTCAAAAGGCTTGCACCAGCATACTGGCGGCCATACCGGCCAACGAGCTAAAACACTCGTTCAACATGCTTTTGGACCGTGCAAAAAGCTGTATTGAAGCAGAAGTAGACTATTTTGAATAAAATAAATTGATTTTGCCGAAAAACCATTTGTTCTGTTTTTTTTTAAGTCCTGTTTACTTTGGAACGCACCTTGTAGCAGTCAAAATGATTGATGAAAATCAAGATAAATATTTTTGTATACCCTTTTATGTTATAAAAAATTCAGCTGTGAAGGATATTAGTGTTTAGAGAATCAAACTAAGATATCTTTCCGGAAATACCATATATTGGCTTTGGATTGTATTAAAAATATATTACAGTTTGCACTTCCTCTCTCAGAACATAATTTCAACTCAAAATAAAACTTTCATTAAGTTGATAACCTTAGAAAAATATCTGTCGCTGAACCAGCGAAGTGAGCAACCTAAAATCAGTTATTTTTACCAGATCTACAAGGTGGTCCTTCCGCTCTAGTGCCGGTGTATAATTGATACATCGAAAATAAAATTTTAACTGTGTTTAGCGTTCTTTTGACATTCGCTTGAAGAGTAGAGATCCTATAATCTATAAATTTTATAATTCTATCAAAATCAAAAGACTCCTAGATATGTTTATTCCTAGATAGATTGCGTCTCCATCCAATAATATATAATATAATTTCGATAATAAATTCAAATTAATTGATGAATAAAAAATAGTAGAAATTTAGTGTAAACCATTTGTTTGTTCTCCAAAATTTCTGTTCTTAAAGTACGGTTTCTGAAAATTTGTATTACCGGTCATAACTCTTGGTACATAAAACAAGTTGAACCGGTGCAAACTTGAGCAGCACGGAAATATCTTTTACTAAAAATAAACAATATTTCTCTTAACAGCAATTAATTTTTACCTTAGTAACAATTTATATACATATGAGTATATGCATATGCAAATAACTATGAAACTGTTGTGCTACATTGAACAATTGCTTATTCGGCTGGAACATTAGTTGAAATACATTTGCGCATGCGCATTCAACGATTGCAGGGAAGTGAATTTTATTGTCAATATGTACACGATTACATGCATGTACAAGCTGCAATTGCATTATCTACATAATAATCACGCCGTATTTTATTGAAATGCATACGAGTATATCAATATTATTGCTGGCATTGAGATAATAACGGTTGGGTCGACTGAGTTTGAAGTGCAACTGCTTATTAACGGGCTTTAAGTAAGATAATATACAGTTGTGTTCATGAAAATAGTAGTGTAACAGCTTCTTAAATTTAAAGATCTCTGCTAATATAGTTAACAAGTACCCCGAAAGTAACGCTTTTGACGAAGAAATATGTGAGTGCAAGAATAAAGTTCGATGGGGGAATGTATCGTGGACCAATGAAAGCAAGATTGCTTACTTTTGCAGGAACAGGGTCCAGGAAGTGCATATGTCCATCCACTATCAAACATATAAGATCATATCAGGTACACCAACAAAGTTTTTTAACATGGTGGTCTAATCATTATGCTATGGGCTTGCTTTTCGTACTATGCTGTTGCTCCTAGATATTTGATATATAGCACCATACTTATTATAGATCATGAATCAAGCACGAAGGATGTTATGTTATCGTTTTCATCACGGAAATATTATGGACAGGACGTTTGAACAGGTTAACGACCCCAAATATACGATCAAACTAGCTAAGGTGTGGTTTTTATCAGAAAGGATAGATTTAATATCCTGGCCAGCGCAGGCACTGAAACTGCATTCAATTGAAAATATTTGGGGAAATGTTAAACGAGTTGTAGCAATAATAAATCCTGCAATGAATCAAGTATTTTGATGCAAATATGAAATGATAAACATTTCAAGTCCTTGGCGCCCTGGTTCGCTGGATACAGGTTTTTAAACACAGCCAACTTTATAAAATTATTCTGAACAACTCTTCACTTTTTCATTATTTTTAATTATCTATTTATTTTCATATTTTTTTCTTTAATTCATTTTGATCACTTGGTTTTAGAATGAAGCGAGAATGGGCATGAATAGGTTAAATTTGTTTATTACATTTAAAAACTTTTTTTTATTTTGTTTTAATTTTTTTTATATATTTTATATATAATATTTTATTTTTTCTTAATTTTTTAATTTTGTGTATATTTTTGTTTTTGTTTTTAATTTAAAAATTTGTTTTTGTGTTTTAACTTTTAAAATGTAAATACTTTTTTATTTTCTAATTTTTTTAAATTGTTTATAATAATTAAAACTTTTTATATTTATATTTTTGTAATGATTTTTTATTTTGTATTTTAAATTTTTAAATATTTTTTACATTATATATTTATTTTTTTCTTTTTTTAATATGTTTAATTTTAATTTTTTTTAATTTATTTTTTTTTTAATTTTTTTCTAAATATTTTTGTTTCTTACTTTCTAAAATTTAATTTTTTCAGTTTTAAAAATATAATAATTATTTTTTAATTTTAAATTTATTTATTTTTTATTAAAAACTTTTTTGTATTTTTAAAATTTTAAATTATTTTAAATTGCTTTTAATAAATTTTTTTTAACTTTTTTATCTTTATATTTTTTCTCTATTTTATATTTTTTCTCTATTTTATATTTTTTTTATTTTTAATCTTGTTAATATATTTTAATTTTTGTTTTTAATTTAAAAATTGTTTTTTATTTTTACTTAAATACCTTAATAAAAATTAATTTTCTTTAATTGATTTTAATATTAAAAAAATTTCATGTATTTTTTTTTTAATTTTCTTTAATTATTCTTTATTTTTTATTTTAAATTTTTATAATTTTTAATTTTTTTAAATTGCTTTTATAATTAAAAAATTGCATGCTGATTATTTTTGTATTTTAAATTTTTATATATTTTTTAAATTATATATATTTCTTTTGTTTTTTTTTTTTATTTTAAATGCTAAACATTTCTTTAAAATATTTGTGTTTCTTATTTTAAATTTTTAGTTTTAAAATATATTTTTTAATTTTTCTTTATAATAAGAAATTGTTTTAACATTTAATATATGTACATATATTATAAATAGTGGCATAAAAAATTCAAAATTTTTAATTTCATGAAATTTCTAAACTCAACATAAATTACAATAATCATAATATTGTGACATAAAATTATTAATGAGTACAAATTCTTGTCTCTGTATACACATCCAAACACATGTTCGTCAGTATGTTCGCGCTATGTACATATGTACATATGTGTGTCTATAAAAAAAGTGTATTTCGTCGCCCATTTCTTTACAGCGCTCCAACAGCGACAGTGACAAGTGTTGTGCTTCGTGTCAATGACATTTAAAAATAACACAAAATCCTCAACAACTAAAAGTAAATTTTTAAGTGAATTTTTTACAACACTTTAAATTTTACAAGATAAATTTTCCTGCATTTATCTGTCTTAAAAGTTTTTTGTTTTGTTTTTGCATTTCATATGCAATGTCGTAAAAAAATTCCACAAGAGACTTGAGTATGTACATAAATATTTAAAATTTCACTAGCGAAATGAGCACAATTTTGACGGCACTGGAGGAATGCGACCTTGAAATAAATTGTAAAGAAAGAAATGGTTGCAAAGAAAGGGTGTTAATTAGCATTAAAATAAAATAAAAAATGTATTACAGTGACGAGCAAAATATGTGGGTCAAAGAAATTGAATTATACATACATATATGTATATTCATGTGGAGGTGAACAGCGCGTTGATTTACAGAAAAGTAATGATAAAGTAGTTATTATGAATTTTTAAAAAGGGTGTTTTTTTCAGAATATAGAATTTGAATTTGAAATAATATACTGAAAATATATACATATGTATATTCTCCATTTCGATGTAATACCTTTTGTCATCTTTCGGTGCTGATTTGGGTTGGGTTGAATGTTCCACCATCCAAAAAGTTTGGTAGAGACCGAAAGAAGCAATAGTCCGTAGGTACTAAGTCTGGCGAATTTGGCGAGTCATAAAACTTGTATGAGGTTTCGCATTGTCTTGGTGCAACACTACATCTTTTCTATTGATCAATTCTGGTCTCTTCTGATTGAGTGTATGACTCAATTTGTCCAGCTGATCATAATGCACCTCAGAATTAATCGTGATATTGTCGAACAAAAGCTCAAAAGGTACTTTCCCTTTGGAAGGTTACCAAACAGACAACATAACTTTTATGATGACTAGCGGCATTCAAAGGTGTTTCGATCTGATTCCTCGCTTTCAGACCATGATCTCTTGTACTTTACATTCTGGTAAATAACCCACTTTTCGTCTACAGAAACAATACGCTTCGAAAATGATTTACAGATTTTTGACTGCTGTATGAGCTGTTCAAATATGTGACGATAAAGCGGTTAAGCAGGAAGTTGGCTGCGAAAAGAAGCACTAAGATCAGCTTTTATTTTATCAACAATATCTTCCAGTAAAGAATTTTTTTTTTTCAGTTTCATCCATGTGAAAAGCCGTAAGGCCTCTCTTCAACACTCAGAAATAAAACTTCAAAATAGCTTATATTGGAATTTGAACTTTTCAGCTCTGCTTTAATAATTTCTTGGTTGGTTTGTTACAATTATTTCTTCTACATATGCTTCAGCTGTTCATTTTCGATTTTTTCTACAATTATTTGTCTAACTCGATACTATATAAATTGTAATTATTTTTTTATCGGATTTTTGTGGATGACATTTTCGTAACACGAAGACGAACACAAGCAGCATTTTTTAATTTTAGACCTTGCTTTAGTTTCGAGCAACCCGTCCGATTTTTCTTTCCTTATTTTAGTAAAATAAGAGTCAAATTAAAAGTGACGTGGCTGTGTACTGCCGATAGCATAAACTAGACCAAGTAGAAGCACCGAGAGCTGTGTAATTTTAGCGGCAAAAAAGGTCTGCAAAATATAGAAAAGAATATTTAAGGTCAACCTTCCTGTTCAACTGCTATTTTGAGACCCACCTTTCTTATATAGAGCGGCAGCGTCTCCTTACCCCGTTTTGTATGCCATTCGAAACCGCGATACAGCCAAACTGTGGGCCAAGCTAGCGCAGCAGTCAGTAGGAAAGGCTTCGCAGACTCCATAGCCGCTTCAATATCTTGCCTGTGCATCAAGCGACGCACCTCCTCACCCATGTTGACTTCACGTGGCACTGTGTTGTTGGGAAGATGGGAAGATAATGTTTACTTACAATTTCTGTGCTTTTATTTTCAAGTTAACACACCATTCTCGCTGTAGGCCGGTTGGGCGGTCTTACTCTGGAAGAGATTTTTTAATAACGACATTTTGCTGGTAGCACGTTGCCTAAGAAATACTAGGTTTCGTAAAAAGTTGCGGTTCTACTCGAAGCACGGGATTTTATATAAATGTTTAGTTCTTTATGCTAGATTTTTCACACACAACTCGGCGTACTCAGCGCTCGCCCTCTCAATCTCAAATATGCAGTTACGCACGCGCAATTATTACAACCATAATTTGAAAATGCAATTTTACAGCTCTACAAAGGCTTGAAGAAAATACAAAAATTTGTTTTCGAATTTTGGAACCAAAAAATTTCAATATATATTTTTAAGATTTTATTGAACAAATGTCAAAAGTGAACTATCAAAAATGTAAAGTGTTTGCCACAACCACCTTCAATGCCGGAAACTACAGTGGTTTTGCTCTTACGAGTTTTTAAGTAAGAAAATAATTTTGATAATTTTGATTGAACGCATCTTCTATACGACATTTTCTGCAGATTGTCATATTTTAAGTTCCCCTTTATACCAGAACTCTTAAATCTCATTCGTTAATATCTCGTCCGCTCTGCGTTAACTCAATCTACAACGGTGTTTTTAGTACGGTAGTCCTCTTCGTCGAAGCCTTGCAGCATATTATTGACCTTAAGCAGTAGTGGACTCTCCTCGTACACCGCAAACATGAGACCCACACCGAGTATGGTGAATTGCATGAGCTTTGCGTGGTGAAAGGTCTGTAGTGGAGAAGAGAAAAAATGTTTAAAAATGCAACCGTGATTATTTCTACTCCCATTTCTAACGCTCACTCGATTGATGTAAGTGACAAGCGAGCGCTCCAGATGCGCCCGATTGCTCCAATCCATGCCTCTATAAAGCCAATAAGCGGGCCACGCTATAAAACTAGCGAATATAAATGGACGTGCACGCGCCATTTTCGTCTCGAAATCCAGTGGCGCATTGTTTTGCAGAAAGTCGCGAAACTCCGATGCGTATGATATGGGTTCGGGCTCTGCAAGTGAACAACAACCACACGTACCGATATCTTCCTCGTTAAGCAGTTCTGTGGCAACAAGCAAGATATGAAGTATGTACTTATGAGCATTGTATTTTAAACATGTCAATATACATATATATATGTATATTACTTTGGTCAGAAAACCTAGAAATTGGTTCAGTAACTAGCTTCTAGTTATATTATAAACTAAAGATTCCCGTTATTTTAAAAATACATACATCTCTAATTTTATTTTAAGCACAAGTTACAGCGCTTCGCAGTTTGACAGTTCTGCTTGTTGCCACAGTTAAGTTTCGAAAATTTCAAAAACAAATAACACTTTGCCTACCTTTGGGCGCAGAGCTGCTGAGGAATGGTATCTTCATGTTGTTTGCAAACAATTCTTTTCAGTATTGACACACTTAATTTAATGATAATTTGTTTTGTCTTTAGATCCACTGTTTGTTTTCCTCAAGTCTCAGCACACTTATTTGCGCAAACTCATAACACGAATATTTTGTAAACAAATTTTGAAAATTTTGCACAATTCGGTATTGTTTGTAAGCCAAGTATTTTTTTACTATTATTTGATTATGAATTTTTCATTTTTCAAATTAGAAATTTGTGAAATGTTTAAATCAAAAGTTTCTACGTTTCTTCAACCTCTTGACTGAGGTTTGAAGTGTTGAATATTTGCTTTAAACACGAGACTTCAAACCACTGTTATTTTTGTTCTCTGTTAAACCTGAAACCTGAATCTGTTTTGGTCTCTTCAAGTTTTCGATTATACTATCTTCAAATTCTTTGGTAGTCCTTAAGGCATACGCGTAGAAGTCCGCTTCAAAAATGTGTTCAAAATCGAAGGTTGTAAGAAATTTGGTATCAGCTCTGTTCCACAATTCTTCCTCTCAATACAACGGACTTCAAAACCACTTTTTTGACAACAATGTGTTTAGTACATTCAAAAACTATATTCACCTCTACGAACGAATAGACCAAAGAGTATTGAATGAAACCGATACGTTCGGCTATCGGGTGATAACTTCAACATACATATAATTTTTAGTATGTACATATATACATTTTAAATTTGACCTGTTCTTGTTCACCGTGACTACTTTGAAAGATTCAAGAAATGTACCTCAAACAGAAATTTCCCCAAAAAAATAAAGAATCCCTACTGAGCTCTACAAAAATGGCTCGCTTATGCAAAGGAGTCATATTTCGAAGGAAATGACTTGTAGATGAGGTATAAGGTAGAAACGATGACCGTCGCTTGTACGAATTAATATTTCAAAACCCTGTATTTGTTACTGAGAATTTCCTTGCTCATTCTCAAACGTCGACATCGGGGCACCAAACATTTTCGGGATTTCACAACTATATCATCCGGTAAAAACAGCAAATATAAAACATTTCAATCGAAATTTCCAATCTCGGAAGCATTACCCGAAACATCGACTTCGGTATCGCGACTATTTTCTGGACATTTCTGGATTTAATAGAAAATTATTTCCAATCTCTTGAACAATTTTTTTTAATCCCGAAATGTCGACTTTGGAAAATCGAATATTTTCACAACTATATTATACAGAGAAAAAACGCTAATTTAAAGTTTTTATAGAAATTTCCAAACTCGGAAGCAATCCCGAAACATCGATTTCGGTAACGCGACTATTTCCGGGATATTTCGAGATATAATAATTATTGAAAGTAAAAAACACATACTGCAACGATAATAGAAAGTAATTCTATAGTAATTTCCAAACTCGGAAGCAAATATATTATAATACCGAGACATCGATTTGAGGACTACGTATATTTTCGGGATATTTCGGGATTTAATAATTTTTAAAAGTAACAAACACTTATTGCAACGCTAATAGAAAATACTTCCTTATAAATTTCCAATCTCGAAAGCAATTTTTTTCTAGTCTCGAAACATTGAATTTGGGACCCCGAATATTTTCGATACATTTCGGGATTAAAATATTATTCAAAGTAAAAAATACATTTTGCAACGCAAACAATTCAGTAGAAACTTAAAATTTCGGAAGCAAATTTATTCCAATCCCGAGACATCGACACCAGGAGTATTTTCGGAATATTTCGGAATTTAATGATTTTTCAAATAAAAAATCACCAGCATACAGCGTTTTAGTACGCTAAAAGAAAATACGTAATCATAAATTTCCAATCACGAACATTTTTTTTTTCTAATCCCGAAACATTGATTTTGGGATCTTGAATATTTTCGGGATATTTGGAGACTTAATAATTTTTATAGTTAAAAACACACACTAGAAATTTCCAATCTCGAAATTTTTTGTTCTTCTAATCCCGAAACTTCGATTTGGAATCCCGAATATTTTCGGATATTTCGGGACTTAATAATTTTTATAGTTAAAAACACACATAGAAATTTTCAATCTCGGAAGTAAATTTTTTCTAATCCCGAAACTTTGATTCGGAATCCCGATTATTTTAGGGTTATTGTGGTATTGATTGAAAATATGTAATTATTAAAGTAGGAAACGCTACAACGCAAATAGCAACAACTTCAGTAAAAATATCCAATCTCGGAAGTAAAAAAATACAATGTTTCTCATTACACGTGAAGGCGAGTCATGAAAATTGTGTCTTTTATAGGCATGTACTATGTACTTATGTACATAAGTCCAAGTTATGACTTTCCGCAAAAGAGAAATTACCTTAGGTGACATTTCTTAGCACGGTACAAACTTTTTCTTATATTTTCATGCATAAATATTTATGCCCAACGGTGCCTCTATGATAGGCGCATGTGCAGCTATTTAGGTTAATTTGATTTGTGTACACATACCTATGTACATATGTATAAGGGTATATACACATATCGTACACACGTTAGATTTAATTATTTATTTAACGTGTTTCAAGCTGTTGTTAGCGTCTATTTTTATAGTTTTTGTTAATTTTGTTTTGAGGTGTCATTGGATTGTCTTTCACTTAATTGCTTTTGGGCGTTTTTGCGTGCGCTTTCATAGCTTATTTTATCATTAGCCAACTTGGACTTATCAAAGTCACTGTGCGTAGCTGTACTCGTACATTGGTATGTATGTATGTACATATGGGTATATAATTAGTATACCCGCATGAAAAAGTACTTGCATGCACTAAAAAGCAAGTCCTCCTTCACGTAGGCACCCAGATACTGTACAACCTTTTCTTTGTTGTCATTTGCCTAACCGTGTAACGGTATTTGTGCGACATGTCGGCGACTTTTTGCATTTTAATGCGTAAATTTCTATTTGAAAAGCGTGATTGACTTGTTTCAGCAGCCATAAAGCAGAAAAAATCTCAAAAAAATAAGTGAACAGCTGTTTTGCATTTATTACCTGCGACTCGTGCGTAATTCGTCTTTATCTCGTTGCCTATTTATTCGATATTTTCTTACTGTCCAATTCAATATTGTCTATTTTCGAAACCGAAATGTGTTTCTCAAATGTGTTTTCTATCGATCTTTACAAAATGTGCTGTCTGTTTCAATTTATACATACATACATATGTACATATACATATGTATAGTATGGATGTACATTATATATACTTAGTTTATATTTTATATGGATCGTGCAGCCTTAATGTATTTGCGCGTTTGCCAAATGTGCCAGTAGTTAAATCCACATACATATAAGTATATAAGTACAAATACTTATAACAAATAAAAAAAAAAAATACCAACAACAATTTGTGTTACTTGGCACTTGTGGGTGACGCAGTTCATTGACTGAGTTCGACGCAAATAATTACCAGCACACGAGTTGACTTTTTTTTTGTTGAAAATCGATTTTTTTTTTGTGCTGAAAGGATGGTAAAATTGATGTGTTGAAAGCTACATTAAAATGTCCTTATAAAGGCTGATCCATTTCGAGGTTCCCTACTTTTTTAAAGGAGAATCTTTATTATCATTCGAAAGAACATTCTTTGGCATTTAATTTCTGAAGATTATCTCTTTCAAATGTTGGCCGTGGCTATGTCTCAAATGGTCCATTCGTTGAGTCCAATGTTCGATGACTCGTTCGAACATTTCGACTGGTAACTGGCGAATGACACGCGTGATGTTTTGCTCCAAGACCTGAATCGAAGCGGGATTGTTCGCATAGACTTTAGACTTTATATATTCCCACAGGAAAAAGTCTAACGTTGTGTTATCATACGATTTTGGTGGCTAATCGACCGGCACAAAACGTGAAATTAGCAGTTCACCGAAATATTCTCTCAATAGAACGCTGGAAAACTAATTTCATAAATAGAGTTTCGAACCTTCGATTCTTTTAGTGGTAAGTGGTCTAGAAACAGTATATGATATGATTATAGTCCTTGATGTTAATCCAACCATTTTGGTTGCAAATCATGTTACCAGAGGACTACCTCAAATTGGGTGAAGGTATGACACTACCAGCTTTCCTTATATCTTTCTCTCTTGGGACTATACTTTAGGTAAAAGAAGATGGCTGATCTAGATATTGGTAAAGCTGATTTTTTTTATAGCTTTAAGTTAGTTGGTTATGTTAGGTTAGGTTAGGTTACACTGACTAACTGTTAAGCGATACATAGACCTACAGGTCCTTTGTACTATCAGTTGTATTAATACCAGCCGAAGTTTACGTTGTGTCCTCATTTTGTGAACGCTTTTTGTGACGTTAAATAGAGACTTAGTATCTGTTTCTGATACTTCATCCAGTCCCTGGAACTGTGAAGTTCCTAAGCGATGTTCTAAGCCTAGTTCTAGAGAATGCTGGACATAAGCAGAGCTTGGAACACACGTCTTTCTCATGCCTACTGCACTGTATTTTCTACATGTGTCATCGTAAATGATGCCGGAGGTGGCGACACACGCCCACAGAATGAGACTAACAGATCGAGACGACTGCAGGAGTGGAGTATCTCTTGTGTACTTGTGTAGTATCTCTTGTGTAGTCCCAGCAAAACTACTCTGTAAGTATCTGGGGTCCCCACGGTTTGATACGCTAGAAGAGGTATCGATAGTGAGGTCGCAGAGTCTGTTGAAACTAGCGTCATGCTCAGGCATACTTAGGCATGACTACTCCTCATGGACCTAGTAACTGAACTCCATCTGGAATCTCTAAGGACTAAAAGTGGTATATGCGTGGCTTATTAGACTAACAGACTAACCTAACCTAAGAATGACCTTGCGGCTCGCACCTGCTGCCAGTAAGTTCTCACCTGTGACTAAGCCAACAAGTGTACTGCCAACTAGTTAGTTCAGTTTCATAGACTTTTTTTTTGTTGTAAAACATAAATTTCGCGTGATTTTTATCATAGAAAAAAGGCAAATGATTGCAAGGAGGGGTAAAGTTTACGTCTTTTGTAAGAGGTTTGTTGAAGTCGCTTTATTCTCTACGCAATCGTCAAAATGACTACATCGTGGGAAACTTTTTTTAGTGAAAATGGATGTTTATGGGATCTAATGTTGAGCTATGCTGATGATTACGCTTAAAAAACTAACATATAGACTATTCTAACGGTTTTTTGTAGTTGGTAGTTGTTCAAAACAGACTTAAAGGCTTATATGACCTCTTCTAAAATAGACAACCGACCAAGAAGCAACAGTGTTATGAGACTTTGTTCATCAAATGTCAATTGTCACTGAAGGCTTAAGAATTACGCCACTATAAAATTTTATCTAGACTAATAACACTAAATTTATACAACAGAAAAAAAACTTTTTAAAATAAAAAAGTTTTTATTATTATTTTTAAGCTTCTCTTAACCAAATGCAATTTCAATATTATCAACAAATATAAAAGTAATATCGTCCACAAAACGGTTATTACATATTGAAAGAGCGGATATGGTGATATTAGCCCAAAGATACGAGTAAATGAGCAACACTTAACAACACAAAATGCATTAAGAATATAACTTGACCTCATTCTAGCCGCTAACGCTAGAATTTGAATTATTCAAAAAGAAAAAGGCGTAATCACCAATAATCACATAGTCGAAATGTTAGTTTGGATTAAGAGAGAGAGCAGTTGTTTACATAGCGGCTCACTACCTTATATGCTGTTACAGGCGTCTCAGACAACTCAGCATCCCACTGAGTCTAAGTTGGAGTGTTGCGGTAACGGCATAGTCAGCAGAAATGAACAAGTGTTCCCCGGCTTATTCTAACTCATTAGCATATGATCAAGAGCCGCAAGCGAGACTTAAAGTGAAGATGAGAGAAAAAACCTGTGCCAGCAGGGGTCCACATTGATTTCAGAATAGTTTTGAAAAAGTTAGGTGTGTTCTATAAGAAACTTGTGGGCAAGAAACACTGCGGCTTGTTTTTGTTTTCATGCATTTGTTGTTGTGTTGCAGCAAGCGTAAGCCGGTAAAGCGTGTAAACAATGCAAATAGAAAGGGTACATCAAAGACATGGAAGAATACATATTTTTTCCTAGTCGGCGATATCACCTGCCACAAGAATATAAATTTGAGAATTATGAGAATTACAACTGTAGCAAAGGAAATGTTGTTGATACAAAGTGGGCAGCGGCAAACAAACATGAAAGCCTTAAGTAGCGAATGTGAACCAAAAAAATAAAGTAAAAAGAGAATAAATATGCATTTTATAAGGCACTAAGCCTCTTCTTCTCCGCTCGACTTAATGCGGCAATTTATAATGCAATTTGAGGTTGTTGATAAGCGATCAGTAAAGCTTGTTTGTGGCAAGCTTATGAGTAGAAAAAGCTCTAAAGAATTATCGAAACTAATTTTTAATTTTCACAAAGCAGAAACATTCTAGAATGTTGTAATAAACAACCGTTGATAACACATATTGTACGCCTTTTTGTGATTTTGCTGTTGTTACAACATTTATACACCTACCAATGTATTACATGGTCGTAAGAAGAGTGTTCTTTACATCATGGCTTTCATAGATATGCCTACTTGAGCATAATTCGTTCCATTCAGCGATTTTATGTGTTTTCTGGTATATCGAACTTGTCAGCCATAATTTATGCTGAAATATTATTTTGGCGGTTTGCGATCTCAAATTTTGACCGTTAAACAATTTGATTTCTGGGTATTTTCTTTGATCACATGTATTTAAAATTGCTTAAACATGCAGCATAAAAACATTCAAGGCAAAGAAATCAAAACTAAATATTTTGTAGGTCTAATGGATATAATGCTCAAATATCGTCGCACTCAAGACTGATATTGCTATATCAATTCTTGTATATCTGGAGCATGATTCGTACCATAGCAATCCGAGCTGAACCAAAAGTTATTGGATTAATTCTTACAGTATTGGTTTCGAATGGCTATAATTCTGAAATATTCTCGATCTCAAGACCGATCTTGCTTTTCAAATTTGCATAAAGCGTCGAAAGAGTATAACAAACGTTCTTGGACTGAAAAAAAAAACTATTTTCAAAATTAACTGTTTATCGGGTTTAAGAATACCATCGATCAATTTCTAAAAAAAATACTTTTTCACGTATTTTAATATAAAACCTTTTTTAACGCCTTAAACATGTACAAGCATACCAACGCTGTATCTAATTTTCCAAAGACTTGCTATAAGCATCGGCTGGGATGGCCTCCATTGCCTTTAGCGAATTTTTGTTTTTTCTGTTTCGGCTCATTTTTGGATTACCCTTCTAGAATGTTGGACAGTTTCCACGTCATATTCATAAACCCAAGTCTTGTCAGCATCAATAATGTCTTTTATGAATGTATAAGTTATTTTGGTACGAGTCTAGCATTGATACGCTTCAGACCCAAATACAAGCTGGATGGAGAATATGAATGTGGACCTTTCGTTACATTTGAAACGATAGCTCGGGCTTTGAAAGCATTGCAGATTTTGGTGGGGCTTCAACTATCAAAATTTCAAAGGCTTGCTTGTGACTGTGCATCCGGTTCGAACTCACACCGCTTCAGCTTGTGATAATACAAACAGCTATACATACTATGCTTCAAATGACAGCAAACGGGTATGGTAGAGGGAAGGTAATCTTGTCCCAGCAAGCGAAGGTCTTATGTGATGAAATACTAATGGATCTTCTACCGGTGGATAGCATTACCGAAAGGGCCAACTTCACAAGGAAGTTTAAAGTTAACCTCCGCTGTTAGGTTGAATGGAGTAACTCCACACTTTACCTACTGCTGAAGGAAAGCACTATTAAGTGGTACATTAACGGATCGAAAACGTCGGAAGATATTGGTGCAGATGTCACAGAACTGCGTACCAAACTTTCCATACCTATGCGGCGTTTTCTGAGTATTTTCCAAGTCTTTGTTATAAGTCAGTGTATAGAGATAAACCCCCAACACAACTGTTGCAATGAAAATATCGCCATACCCAGCGATAGACATGTGGCACTCGCAACGATTTAAGCTAAGAGACTAAATCGTTATTGATGCAAGAGTTTATAGAACGGCTGAACAACCTATTAGCTCGCATCCGAGGGCAACTGATCTTAGTGCCTGGTCATAAGGGTGTAGCCGGTAATGAACTGGGTGATGACAGATGAGCTTGCCTGCTCGGCAGGTGCCTTCTGGATGGTGAGACTGGAAAGCTGCAATGCAGTCGGCCCCCATACCATAAAGGAGTTGCTCCGCAAGGACGAGAGAGTGGGCAGGAAAAGGTATTGTCAAAAACTCACAGGCATGCGGCAGGCATAGCTGTTAACGGGTAGTTACAACCTCACGAGGTTTAAAAGTGTAATCAACCTTCTGAGGGACAAATTTCGCCTATCTACCTATCTAACATGGGTATAGCCCACTGTGCTAACTCCCGGAAACTCTATAGCACCTTTTGGTAGACTGCTCAGCAGTCTGTAGATGCAGGTTAGAAACCCTTAGATCTATGTTTCCGAATAGGGATCACAATGCCTCAATAGCAACCAGCAGGATACTGGAGTTTATCAGCTTGCTGGACCTATGTGATCCACTTTGACTGAGGGGAGGGCACAATAGACCTTAGGTCGCGGTGCATGCCTCAATTAAATCTACCTATCTATCTCTCTAGCCAAAACATTAACTTAAAAAGTATTGAGTCGATCCGTAAGGTTATGACCCTCTGCTATATAACTGATGCCAACGCGACGATTTACAAGCATTACAAAGAGACTACAAGTAGACATCTTTAATACCAGTGTTCAAAACTGGTCGTTTTAACCTAAAAACGTATAACGTTCAACTCCTCAGTTCGCAGAAAATTTATCTCTGAAGTCTACCGCAGCCTATTACAACATTTTATTATGTCAATTTGATGCTTTTGTGCGGTAATGTCATTACCTAATACACAATTAGGTCAGGATCACACGCTGTAGCAAGCATTTCACATAGCGCTTTATTTCACAACAAAAATGCACATTCTAAAAAGCGAAAAAAATAGAAATTCAATCGGCAACTTTGAATGTGCAACGTCATGCCAATTGGACTGGCGACACCGTGCCGCCGCTACTTGCCGCATGCATGGCCGTACACTTAAAAGTCAATCAGTTTGTACGCACAAAACCAAATTAAACCAATTACGTGAGTAAAAGCGCCGAGTATAAAAACCAAAAACAGCAGCAACAAAAGCACGTTAGAATTTAGAAAAACCGTTGCCTTTACCTACTTAAACAAATAACGAAATCGTTCACATTGCAAATAGTAAAAAACCGTTAAGAAATGGTACAAAGTGACTTTGCTAGTTTGTGGCTGTGTTTGTAGCTTTGGAAAGTCCGAGGAACCGACGAGAGGCGTAAAAGAAGGTGCGTACAATTTCTCCTTCAAACACAACGAACTGCAATGACTTTTCCATGGCACACCAACGAAAAGTGGTGAGGTAAAAGTACACACAAGCACATACTAGTTGCAATACAATAATGTTTCTAACGGTACTTTTGTACATGTATATTTTATTGTTGTTTTTGTTGTTGCTGTGTTGTTTCCGAAAATGTGAAAAAAGTTGCAAAAACTAAAAGCAAATCAAATAAGCAGTGACCAAAGCTAAAACAGCTGCTGGAACTATGAAAGCAAACAAGGCAACAATGTGGCAACATGCTGCCACATTGACACAGCAGCGTAAAAACAACAAAACTAACTCAATTGCTTAGTATGAAAAATAAAAAAAAAAAACGTTTTAGGTTGTTACGTGCAGCGGAATTGAAGGTGAACGGCATTTTTTCGCGCATTCTTTGTTGTTGCTTTGTCAATTATTCTATGTGGCATTTATAGGTATCTATGTGTATGTAGAGAACCTATTGAAGCTTAAAAAAGATTATTCTGCTGGCTGGGGAAAAGTAAAATTTCCATTGAAAGATAAATTTAAAACTTAATTTTACACAGCTTAATTTGAAAAAATTCGATTCCAGCTTTTTCTATTCACATTTGCAAAAGCCCTTCTCGAAATACTTTGATTTTTGAAGTTGAAGGTTGCCATCTGTTTAAAAATTTTTTGTCAAAAAAGCTATTAAAAAAACAGACGAACAGATGAGGTTTTTGACGGCTTATTGAAATTTTTTTGTCCAAGCGTTGCCACCTGTTTGAAATTTTTTATTAAATGAATTAATGGCAAATAAATTTATTATTGTATTGAAGCATCAAACTTAACGGTATTGCGATAGATTTCTATCAAATTTGTACTAGTGAAATGTTGCCACCTTTTTAATTTTTATTAAACTTAATAGAATAAAATTTTGATATTTTTTTTAATTTAATTAATAAAATAAACTATTTAAAGTTTGTCCATAAATTGAAATAACTCATTTGTTTCTAACGAAGTTATTCCTGTGAAGTGTTGCCACCTGTTTAAATTTTTTAACCACATAAATTAAATTGATAAAATGAAAGGAATGTGACGTCTGACTTACGAAAGATTTCTATGCAATTTGTAGCTGAGTAGCGTTGCCACCTAATTGTAAAATTTAATTCAAATAAATTTGCAAAATAAATTCAGTGTACATTCTACTTAAATTATTTTATTTTCTAATTATTAAAATTTTTTTCATTTAACAAGTATTTGAAACGGTTCTATCTACAAATAATTATTATAATATTTTATATGATTAGATTTTAGTTTGTGCCAGTTTCGAACAAAGTTAAAATCAAGGTCCTCTTTATTCGTGTAGGGTATAATAACACTTATTTGCTGATTTTAATATAAATTAATATCTGTATAATTAAATCAAAAATGCCCCTGCTATGTACATACATACATATATTGCTATAATTATACACGACTTTCAACCGCAAACGGCATGCATAAAAAATCAATTATTTTCTCTATAACAACGTCAAAAACACTTCACTCCGAGTTTATTGATATTTCACCTAATTTTCAATAGAAGAATAGGAAGAAGAAAATAATTATCATGAAATGGCAAAAAAGCAGTGATGATGAATAGCCAAAAGCCAATCACAAAATAAATTGAAAAATTCGACAACGTAAATATTGAAGTGTCAACGGCTTCTCAGCGCTGAGTTGCACAAAATGACAATTGACATAAGATAAATTGAGAAAAAAACTCATAATTGAGCTGATGGAACGAATGCCGAATGCGTCAATAGTACTTTTCTACTATTACCCAAAAAGTAACTCATTCAAAAGATGACTGGCGTAGGCTGCTCGTTGAAATGCCTAATAAAGTGTAAGCAATAATAATGACAACAATTTACTTTGCTTTGAAATTGTATAGAAAAAATGTGTTAACGGTAATTATAAGAAATTGATGTACTTTTTAGCTAGCTTTTCACATATACACACTTTTGAGGCCCACTTTTTGTAATTTTTTCCGTCAACCACTCAACTGTCACTCATCTTGTTTGGCATTTCGATTTATTTGCTTGCTTACTTGTCTCTATATGGTGTTGTGTAATCGAAAAAGCAACGTAAAATGGCAAACTCTTGAGATCAACACTTAAAAAGTCAAGTGATGTCTTCTCATCATGCATACCCATTTAGGCATAGTCAACTTTGTGGTGATCTACATTTGTTTTTGGTTGTAATTTTGAGTGTTTCGTTAAGTGTCTTAGTGATTCATGAAAATTTCAATAGAAATGTGTTTAAGTTTAATTAAAATGTAGGCAAATATTTTCAAATTTTAATGTTTAAATGAAAGCAATAATTAAAAATGTATATAAAATTAATAAAAATACAAAATTAAATTTTAATTATTACTTTTCGCTTTCTAAGTTAAAAGAATAAAAAAAACAATATATTTTAAATATAAATTAATTATATATAGTTTTAATTATTGTATTTTATTTGAATTTTAAAAACTGAAAAAATTAGCTACTTTTCATTGAAATCTTACTTTGCATTTACATATATATATATTTTTATATCCTTAAAATTTTTTTAGTATAAATTGAAAGATTTAATATATATATTTTTTATAATTATTATTTTGTTTTTATTTTAATAATCTAAACTACTCTTTTAATTTTAATAATATAAATTAAAATATATATTTTTTATTTTTTTAATATTTTAAATTTTTTTTTTTAATTTTTTCATTTTTTGTTTTTTTAAATAAGAAAATAAATTTTTTACTTTTTTTTAAAAATTTATTATATTTATTTATAATTATTTTTTGTTTTTATTTTAATATTTTAAATTTTTATTTTTTTAATTTTAATTTAAATACATAATTATTTATTTTTTATTTTCTATAAATATTTTTAATTTTTTTAATTTAATAATTTATTTTTTTCAATAAGGAAAATTTTTTGTTTTGTTTTCATTAAAAGTTTATTTTTAATAATTTTAAAATCGTTTTTTTTTATGTTTATCTCCATATTTTAATTTTTTTAATAAATTAAAATATATTTATTTATTTTTTAATATATGTAGAGAACACATGAGGTTTAATAATAATTACTTCGTTTTTATTTTAGTAATTTAAAATTTCATGTTTTTCAGTTATTTTATTTTAATAATTTAAATTATTATATATGAAATAAAATATATTTATTTATAATATTTTTAATTTATTTAAATATTTTTTTAATTTAATTTTTTTTATATTTTTTAAATTTTTTTTTTTTTTAAGGACACAGTTTTTTTAAATTAAAAAAAAATATACTTTTCATTAATAAATATATAATATATTAAATTATTTTTTGCATTTATATTATTTTTTTTTAATAAACTAAAATATATTTATTTATTTTCTTATAATTATAATTTTTTTTTATTTTAATAATTTAATTTTTTTTTTTTTCATTTAAATTAATTTGTTTTAAATAATATTTTTATATATATTTTTAAATAATTTTTTTTATTTTTATTTTTTTATCAATATTTTTTTTTTTTTAAAAAGTTAAATTCACTAAAATTTAATATTCATTAATGTCCAGGAAGAATATATTTTTTCAACCCTTAAAGGAGTTCCTAGCAAAACAAATTTTTTCGAAACGGTTTTTCACGTCATTAAAACTGCATCTGAACATGTTGTACATATGTATTTTCCTGTGTACATATATTACTCACGCTGTTGTCTTGCTTCCAACGTTTTCCTCTTTTACTTTTTTACAATCTCTTATTGTTAAGAATCACTGGAATGTCACAATCCCTCGTTCACACGCAATTAATTTGGTACTTACCTCGTCGTTGTGAGTTACCTGCATACATTCGAATCACAGATTCACCCTTATACAAATACAATGAGAACGGCGCTTAAATTCTCCTCTCCCCTTCTTCCCCTAACTTCTCTTACCAGCATCAATTTATCTTTCTTCAAAAAAATGCATCAATTTATCCTTCTTTAAGTATGCCTGGAATTTGATTGCGCCTCAATGCACCTTTAATGATTATTTGTAATTTTCAGTTGTTTGCGTTTGCTTTCCGTTATTTAATCCCTGACTTTTGTGGTTATTTAAGGAATCGCTGAGAAAATTTGTTTTTTAGGGATGGTTTTTTTGCTGCTATTTGTTGAAAGGTTAAGTGTAGAAAATGAGAATATATGTTTGCTCTATGAAGAGAATTAATAGAAATGATGTAATAAGGCCGGTGAGTTGTCAGGTATTTAAGATTACCTACTTGTACAAATTTGTACACTTTTTGTACCTCTAAGGATATATGTATAATATCAAATGCTTACATACATACATAAATGGAATTTCTGTGACTGCTTTATTTTACTTTTAGAGAGTTATTTCTATTAGCCGATTGTATTGCCTATTGAGTTGTCAAATTGAAACTGTCATGAGTTATGTTTTTCTTCATATAATTAGAAATAATATTTTAATTTTTGTATAACGGTTGGAAAATTTCAGAAAAAAGTAAATTTGACTCATAAAGTAAATGGTAGATGATTTAAAATACGAAAAATATTTCAAATATTTACTCATAAATCGACAGATGAATTTCAAATAGATCTCAAGCTGCTTAAATCTTTCAACTCGTATTTTAAATCTGATATTATTTTGTGCTAATTATTCCTACCTGGCTTATTAATTTCCCGAATAACTGTAAATTCATATTTCCCCGCAAAGTGTTAAGGAAAAAAAATTGAGTTTTAGTTCTGCTTTAAACAAGATTTTATAGGTGGAAGCCTCAAATGCGAGAAAATAGGTATTTGTAAAATTAGCTTAAATCGACTTAGACCATGAATATTGATATCGAAATTTGTAATCGATTATTATCGATTGTTATCGAAAAAAATTACATATGTATGTAATACGGTCAATGTGGTCCAAAAAATTGTTTTTTTTTGTTTTTTTTTTACTGTAAACTGAAATTATTTAATAAACAATAATATTGACTAAAAAGTGTTGAAAATACTGATTAGACACTAATATCGATATCGTAAATTTTATCGATATTTGTTATCGATTTTTTTTTAATAATACGATCAATGTGGAAAAAAAATTAAATTAGCTAAAGTCGACTAAGACTAATTAAACATAATCGGTTAAATGTCATCGAAAAACTTTTACAAAATACGGTCAATGTGGTTTAAACAATGTTTATTTTACTGTGAATTGAAATAATTTTATAAACAATAATATTGACTAAAATATGTTGAAAGGACTAATTAAACATGAATATCGATATCGTAAAATTTATCGAAATTTGTAATCGATTAAATATTATCGGAAAAATTTTACATAATACACTCAATGTGATCAAAAAAATTTGTGTTTCTTTACTTCGAATGAAATAATTTAATAAGCAATAATATTGACTAAAATATGTTGAACAGAAAAGCTTCCAAGCACTGAACTGATTGACTTCACACTAAAATTGCACTATAATAAACCTTAAGAGAAGATTTTTACGAGGCGAGAAATTATTTAAAGTAATTACAACTTCGCTGTCTCTTCAACTTCTCACGAAATAAAACAAAACCGTCCCAAAAATTCATTTTTCAGACTTTGAAGGTCAAATTCCATCACTTTCGTCTACACATTTTGACACAATCGCTACAAAACAAAAATATTTTTTTTATGTTAATATCTTTTATTGTCTCTGGAAACACTTTCTGACAGTTCGATGAATTACGTTAAAATATTTTCAACATAAAAAATGCGCACGCTTCGTTACAAAATAAAAACAAAACTCACAGACTACACCGCCACAGAGCACGACTTTAAGCCAGAAAAAACATCGATTCGGATAAAATTCTCATAAGAATTAAAAAAAAAAACACACACCTACAACAAAAACGCATAAAAATGCATTGTTTGTCAGTTACGGCGATATGCAAAACAATTAAACGCCGATGCATGAATAATAAATCGGGAGAAGAAAATATAAAAAAACGAATGAAAAAGGCATGCCACGGAAAAGGGTAGGGTGAGCGAGCGAGTGAGCCAAGTTGGATGCGTAGGGTAAGCTGAGGCACCAGAATAACAATGATTTATTGGTGACAAGCACAAACCGGCAATACAGACACGCATTTCTGGATATATTTCTTTGAGCATATATTAGCTGCGTGCCCACAGCGTTGCATGCGTTGCGTGCAGGCATGCGTGAAAAGCAAAGCAAAAACAAAAACGACTCAAAAGCATTCAAAAAGGAAAAACAAACCATTTGATGGGCTTATCAAAAATTTTAAGGCAATTTAATGCTGCTTTTTATACTCTCGCAACAAAGTTGCTAAGGAGAGTATTATAGTTTTGTTCACATAACGGTTGTTTGTAAGTCCTAAAACTAAAGGAGTCAGATATAGGGTTATATACATATACCAAAGTGATCAGGGTGACGAGTAGAGTCGAAATCCGGATGTCTGTCTGTCCGTCCGTCTCTGTCCGTCCGTCCGTCCGTCCGTCCGTCTGTCCGTCCGTTCGAAGATGGGCAAAATCGGCCCACTGCCACGCCCAAAAATGGCGGAAACCGAAAACCTATAAAGTGTCATAACTAAGCCATAAATAAAGTGAAATTTGGCACAAAGGATCGCATTAGGGAGGGGCATATTTGGAAGTAATTTTTTTGGAAAAGTGGGCGTGGCCCCGCCCCCTACTAAGTTTTTTATACATATCTCAGAAACTACTATAGCTATGTCAACCAAACTCTACAGAGTCGTTTCCTTCAGGCATTTCCATATACAGTTGAAAAATGGAAGAAATCGGTTAATAACCACGCCCACCTCCCATACAAAGGTTATGTTAAAAATCACTAAAAGTGCGTTAACCGTCTAACAAAAAACGTCAGAAACACTAAATTTTACGGAAGAAATGGCAGAAGAAAGCTGCACCCAGGCTTTTTTTAAAAATTGAAAATGGGCGTGGCGCCGCCCACTTATGGACCAAAAACCATATCTCGGTAACTACTTGACCCATTTCAATGAAATTCGGTACATAATATTTTCTTAACACCCTGATGACATGTACGAAATATGGGTGAAATCGGTTCACAACCACGCCTTATTCCAATATAACGCTATTTTGAATTCCATCCGATGCCTTCTCTGTATAATATATACATTAGGAACCAATGATGATAGCGGAATAAATCTTTACACAAATACGGTATTAGAAAAATATGTAAATGACGGATAATGAAATCTCGATTATCACTTTTTCATGCGAGAGTATAAAATGTTCGGTGACACACGAACTTAGCCGTTCCTTACTTGTTTGTATTATGTTTGTGCGTGAAGCGCGAAACGAATGAATTATAGAAATTTGTAATTGATCGCTGACATTAAAAATCATACGCAATTCACTGAAGTAAGTGGGGAGTTGGAATTTTGATGCGTTTTGACAGGCAGTTGAGCGAAAAGTAGCGACAAGTGCGGGCGGTAGTTGAAATAAATTTTGTAAACTGTTTACGGTGTTTGTTTCAGTATAAATTTTAGAATCTGAGATCTTAACATATTTCTTTTTACACACCTTTTTCTGCTCCCCTCTGAATTTTTGTATAGAAAAAGATGGTAGTTTAAATAAAAAGGTAGTAGAAAGGAAATATATCACTTTGCTCAGGTGATTTATAGACTTTGTCTACGAGGATTTGTCTAATGTACAAATAGCTAACAGGAAATGTGGAAACATTGTTGTTGGATTTCTGTTTCGTAGGTGTTTGTAAAGGCGTGACGCTTTAAGTGAATAGTGAAACAATAAATAAATGCCGCCTTTGGAGTTTGGTGTGAATGGAGGGTTCCTAAAAACTGTTTTCAAGGTGCCTGAAGGGTTCGAAATTTATTTTTGGTTAACGAAAAGTTAACAAATTGTAGATTAAGAAAACTCTGAAGAATATAATTTGTTTTAAGTCTGAATGGTATCTACATACAATAATTTTGAACTAGCCTCACAACACTTTTTACAGCAGAATTTCGCTTAGATGGCACACGATTCCAATTATGAACCATCTATGTTACATCTTACTGCAAAAGCGTACCTTAGGACATGATAATACAGGTTTGTCCAGGAAAATTTAGCATGATAAGAAACCTAGCAAGGTTTCAAACCTAGTTAAAATCTTTAGTATACCAAAGAAGGATATTTCTGCTTAAAATTATCTCAAATCCCCAAACAAAAAAAATCATTATTACTATAGATTAATCCAATTAATGATCGCATGACAAGACCAGTCAATATTTGTATTTTTGTTAAGTTTTAGGCTTCCGAAAACCAGTAGTTTTTTGTGTAAAAATTTCCGCTTGAGAATGACCTAATAAATCGAAATTATTATCAAAAATCTTATTCCCCAGATCATTATTTGGCAAATAGGATAGGGCGTGTGAAAATCTCAAGTTGGTCACTCTAATCGTTTTGAGGAAATTTTCCACACCGTCTTCGAAAAAGTACTGTTTTAAGGTTTTGGAAGCCGATTACGCAATGTTAAAAAATTCTTATCAATACGCTGATATCTCGGAAACTATTCACCTTAAAAATTTCGGAGAATATTCTACATAAGTTCTTTAAAAATCTATGCGAAAATGATGAGATGTTTCGAAATACACTATTGAATATAATCCCTTAAGTCTGAATGCATCCAATATGGCTGTTATATTTCATGTGATCATTTGCGTCATAACAGTTTCTACAAAAGAAGTTTCGTTAAAACAAGAATCCCACTTATGAACCCGTTATGATATATAGTATTTCTTTTAACTCCGGTTGGTCACCTTACTTATGACCCTGTATAATGGTCTAGACTCATCATACTCTTAAGAATACAAATTCGAGATCCGTAGCTTCCACAAGAAAATTTAGCAGGATTACAAACCTAGTAAGGTTTCAAACCTATAATCATGATATTTTGACGATTTTGAGCATTATTTTCCAGATTGATCGGAAAACTGTGAGTAAAACAGATAGATGATGTGATTGGGACACGTTTGGCATTCCTGATCGTTTAAAAATTAATGATCGATTTTTATTTTCAATACCTTAAAAAAATGCATAATTTTCTACAAGTAACGATCTCTTCGATTCTAGATCGTTTACACCGTTTAGCAATTTATCATGCGTCTAAAATCTAACTTAAATGCCAAAAATTGGTTTTTGTTAGCCATATGGATTTTTAAATTATGTTATTCTACAAAACTATTGCTCATGTATCCTTGAAAATTACCTTCATATACTTGAATGAATATGTTAACTGAAACCCGCTCGTTCCAATTGCTTAAACAGAATTAGATCGATGACACTTCGGCTATTCGACTCTAGTCTGTTGAAATCAAATCGAAAGTAATACAATGCCCATTGTCAACTGCTTTCTTCGCGACAAAGTTTATGCATATCTTAATACATACATACATATGTTCGAGTATCTGATAATGCCAGTTAAACAAAGAAAATTTTTCACAGAATTGTATTTCAATAATATTTCCAAGAAATGCAATACTCCTTGGGCGTTGGCTGCTCGCAGTGGTGCATGACATTTCTATTTATTTATCGATAACAATATGTTATAAGTATTTATTTTATTATTATTGTTGTAAGTATTTATTTTATTACGAGCACCACTCACAGGCCGGCTTTATGAGGAAAAATTCAAAGTGCGTGTTAGATTCACAATGAATATAAGTGCTGCAGATATAAAGGAAGATCAGGTATAATAAATAGATCAGTTGAGTACTTTAAGATCTTTGAACAAAGAACATAAAACTTTGGAAGTATCAAATGTTGAAGAATTTCTCCTCGCCTTTCCCCTAAGAGTTTTGTATGTAATGAAAAAATCAAACATAGTCCAAAATTTTAAAAATGTTTCCAAAAAACTTCATCCAAATAGAGAACTAATCATGGCTGAGATCACTACTGAAAATATCATATCAGAAGTTATAGAAAAGCAACAGCGAAGTACCCATTTGAGTTTTTGTATTTCGAAATCAGAAGTTATCGATCAATTGTGGCCTCAGCAAAGAGATACCTTAACAATATTTCAACTGTATACTATTTTTGCCCAAAGCCTGTGGATTTGTCATGTTTTCAATACCCAGTTATAAATCTACAAATTCAAGGAACTTAAAGACGGTTGGTTCTGAGCTTGAACTACTTTTCGACCTTACATAAATCCCCTTCGATTATACTTATTTTGTTTCTGGTTGGAATCGTGAACATTTAATACTTTTCTTCGATCGCTACGTTGCTTCAATCGCTGCCTTGCTGTTAGGTTCAATATGTATACAACCTTAGACTGCCGTCTGTTTCTCAGCATATTCGAAAGCTTTAGCAGGAATCAACTGACTATGTTTCTTAGGTGGAAACGCCCTCTTTCTTAAGATCTTGCGTAAAAAATTATGAAAGGTCACATCAAGATGCTACTGGGTTTGGCTGCTTCGAAGAAAGAATGAAGATAAAAATAGCACAACCGCCGCAGATCTACACGCCCAGATCTCGCGAGATAGCAGCTCACGCATTCCTTAGAGAATATGGAAAATTTTCATAAAATTGTTGCTTAAATTTAAACAAAAGTTATGCCTATAAATCGCCACATAATTTCAAAGATCTTTGCCCAAACCTTATCCATACAAATATCCATTTATTTGTAGTTGAAGACGAACTCGCATGAGCGTTGCGTAATGTCACGCCGCAAAACAACAAGCTGTAGGTATGTGAAGATCATATTTTTTGCTTATAAAGTGTCAGCGTACACGCCCTGCAAACACACTTTGAAATGCGGAAAAGGGTAAAGAAGATGACGCAGATTTGAATTTCAGATATGTAGTTGGGCATAAAATTCTATGGAAAAATATATAAGCCGCCCATAAACAAACAGTTAAGTTGTTACTGCTCGTATTACTTTGTAGGAACACCGGGTGATCATGCAAACATACAGACAATATTAAATTTATAACTTGAGTCGCCTTTGTGTAGCGCTTGTATTGCGTGATCTTGCCACAGTTGCAATGACAAGCTTAATAATAGTTGCTGTATAGTAAGTTAGTGGGCTTCTACGAGTTTAGTGAGATGCAGATCACTGACACGTTCAGCGATCAATCAACTGTGAAGATGCACAAACTTCACATTCACCTTAAAGTTAATTTCTCAGACGCTTAGAGGTCTATGGCGCAAACCACAAGTCGGTAACGACCACAACATATGCTTACAGTTAACTGTATTAAGTAGTTTACATTACTGACGGTTCACGAACAGTTAACTAAGATCAAATGTTGCGAACGCTGTTGACCTAATGTAACGGCAACTTTACATAAAATAACTTGTGGTTTAGATTTCCGTCGCTAATATAAACCGAAATGTCAAAACCGCAGAATTGTCGTCTGACATTGTTTCGTTGTGTGTACGAAACGCTTTGACAGTGCAAAGCTCACCAAGATCGCCAAGATCAATGAGCGCTAATGGATAAAGGACGGCTGAGCTGATGAGACACATGTGTTGTTTGGTGGAAATTAAGCTCTTAAGTATTTTTTAAATATATATAATATGTGGAGAATAAAACACCAACAACAGAAATGTCCATCCATCACTTTGATATAAACAGATGTTTATGTTTGTAGTATGAAAATGATATAATGCATGAGTTATCGCACGAAATTCTTCGGTCTTCGGTTTTTCGTTTTTCTGATTACTTAATACAGCGCGTGTGCTCATTTATCTGCTGTGGCAGGCGACTTGTCAGGTAATTTAGTAATCAGTATATGCGAGAGAACACCAAAGACCCGAAATGATCGATCGATGAATTAAAATTTTACATAAATGTTCACTTAGTGGCGAAGAATATCTTTTAATCGAGATGTGGAAAAATGTTGACATTTTAGGATGACAATATTTTTTTTTGAGAATGTTGAATGTTTGCAACTTATAATATTTCAAATATGCGACAATATGATAAAAGAGCTTAAGTTGATTTAAGGGAAGTGAGTTCAATTTAATTTTTTCGCCGATTTATTAGAGAATCAAAATTATATTTGACTTCAAATTTAACCACTGAAAAAACTGAAGCCGATCGACCTTCCAAAGCGTCATCGCCGACTTTTTCGCGCCAAATGTTGTTCTGCGATGAAGCCCATTTCTGGCTCAATGGGAATATAATCGGTCCATATCTCTTCAAGAATGATGCCGGTAAGAACGTAACTGCCAATGGCGACCATTATCGCGCCATGATAACCGACTATTTGATGCCTAAAAGTGAAACTCGGGATATCGCCGACATTTGGTTTCAACAAGACGGACAAGAAAGCCTCCAGACATCCACCCTACCTACCTACGCTCAAAGTAATCTCTATCATTTAATTATACCACTGCTACCTGAAATTCTGGATTTCAGATAATCTAGATCACTGCAACGCGGGATATTCTCTGTGTGTGGGATGAAGTCATTGGAGAAGAGGTGCAATAAGGTTTTTCACGGATGGATCGAAGATAAAAGGAAGAGTAGGATATGAAGTCTTCTGTTGGGGACCTCTCTATCAACTCTAGTTTCAAGCTCTCAGACCACAGTGGGGTCTTTCAAGCGGAAGTTGTGCGTCTGCGAGATCCTTCTGCCGGAAATGGCAAAGTCAATGATTGGGTTAGACGAGGACACCCTCGCCCCAATTTCATCCGATTGGTACTTCGTCCTAGCGCTGGACCTATGTACCTCCCGTGATCCGTTGGTTAGCAACCAGAACTTGTGTGACTGCCAGTTCCTTTTGGCGACATTAGAGATTCTCCGTACTTTTTGCTTTTAGCAAGCCGTCCTCGCCGCAATTATAGGTTTCTGACCTTCGGCGCACCTTATGAAGTGGCTAGGGTTGATTCGTCAATTTTTAAGGATCTGATGATTCCTATTTTATGAATTTTTGGGTATCACAAAGGAGGAATGTTCACAGCTGTCCAAGTTAGAGCCATCGATGGTATCAATCTACGACTTAGCCTAACCTATCTGGTTAAGCCGCAGATTCACGCGATCCATTGAATTATACCCATGTTATCGCCCTTTCGTTTTATACTTTGATTGATTTGTACACAGCTCCTATCAATAATCGGTTCATTCCTAGCATATGACTGATTTAGTTCGAGTCGGACTACTAAGATTCAGTAAGATTTTGCATCCGTTTTAGCTTTGAAACGTCTTATCAATTACAAAAAAAAAAAATAATAATAATAACTTGGTTATTTTTATTTTTTGTTTTCAAATTCTCCTTTTCATCGTTTAGTTTTTCTTTGATTTTGGTTCACATTGTGGGAATTTTGATATTACATTCAATGAAAAAACAAAAAGTAGTATCCCACAATCAATTTGTTTACTAATTTTTCGCTTTAATTCCGCATACAAGTCTCTAATTTCAAAAATGTTTTCCGCAAGTCATAAAAATTCTTGATATCCCCCACATTCATCACACCAAAGTGGTGATTAGCGTCTTGCAGAAAAAACAAAAAATCAAAAATTCCACATTCAATCGAAGTGTGCTTTGGCGTTCTCTTCTTTGGCATTTATGCGGTGTTGCAGCGCAGCATTCATTATGATTGACCTTCGCGATTGCGCGGCGGTGTGCCAATGTCTTTGTTGCTTTCGACTTTAATTAATTTGTGATCTCCACCATGCGGGTTAATAAATATTTATTGATCATACTTACATAGTCGTATATACATATGTATGTCTGTATAATATGTAAATAATTTTTACATGCGAATCGCTAATGTTTTTGTATGTGTGTGTGTATGCACTGCTACATGTACATATATGTATACTTCTCAAGTTGCGCAGCTGCGTCTGATATGTGTTCATATGTGCTTGCAAAGTGTTTATTGTGTGGAGTTTGAGCAATTAATGTACATACATAAACATTTGTGTACATGTATATGTGTGTGCATTAATGCGCATGTTTGTGTGTTTAATTGTTTTATGCACATATCTGTTAATTGCACACATATTCTACAATTTTCAATTGATTTTTATTAGCTTGATTTCATTGCGCTTTAAGGTTAATCAATTTAAAGTTGATTGGTGTTAACTGATTTAATGAATTTTGAAAGTAAATTTTATTTATTGAAATTAAATGCCATGTTGAACCGACTTTTTACACTTCCAAAGTGTTTCACAGCAACTCAGAGTTTCGGTTTCATGTCATTTAACATTTTTATTTAATTAAGACGACTGACTTATGGATATTTTTATCCTTTAAACACATTTGACAGATGTAGTTTTTAAATTTTAGTTCCAAATTTTCTGAAAGGTTAAAGAAATACCAGTTTTTATACAAAAATTTGGGCTTAAAATATTAAATTAAAATATATTCATCGGTTTCCTCGAGCAAAGCACTAATTTTTCTTTTCCGGTTTTCAATATTTTCATATAATATTTTATTTCAACTTTTTGTTATTCCAAAGCTACGTATTTTACCAAGATTTTGTGAACTTTTCAAAACAAAATATTCAAAACTCTGTTATTACGTAGTGATTTCCTGTAGTCACTGGGAAAAAGCAGCCTCCGCATTGACAGCAGAGCTTCTTACAAGATCATTTAAAGTAATAAGAAAGAACTAAGTATATTAATTAAGACCATAAACATGGTATTAAACGAAAGAAAAAAATGAAAATATGTACCGGGTTTTCCAATAAGAATCATGTGATTTCTAAGTGTCCTTTCGGGCATTATTAATATGTCATGATCTGTAACTGTCTTTTATTGCATTCAGTAATGTATACAAATTCATCATGGGAGGATATACGCAGAAAGAACGTTTACAAATTATTCCAATTTATTATCAAAATAATTGTTATTCAGCCGCAACTTTTCGTGCGCTTTTGCCATTTTATGGTCGTAATAATCGTCCACCTGTGCTCGCTATTAACCTTCAACCTTCAAGTGCCAATGAGACAAAGAACCGCTGGAAGCAATGAAAATATTGCTGCCGTTAAGACAAGTGTTGCTGAAGATCGCAATTTGTGGATTTCAAGACGTTCTCAAGAACTGGGGCTATCTCAAACCAGAACCTGGTGGATTTCAAGAAAGGACTTGCGCTTGGATCCGTATAACAAATGTTCTCACTCAAGAACTGAAGCCATTGAACCACCGCAAACGTCGTGAATTTGCTGATTTTGTCCTGGAACAACTTGAAGACCACAACGATTTTTTTAAGAAAATCATCTTCTCCGATGAGGGTCATTTTCAGCTGAGTGGTGCTGTAAATAAAAAAAAACTGTCGATTCTGGTGCGAAGCAAATCCACAAAATATTAATGAATAGTCAACAACATTTACCTAAATTGACCGTGTGGTGTGGTTTTTGGTCTGGTGGAATCATCGAACCGTATTTTTTTTTTTCAAAATGAAGCTGGTGACACCGTTGCTGTCAATAGAGAGCTTTATAGATCGATGATAACCAAGTTTTTATGGCCGCAATTTCAAGAAGTTGGTCTTGATAATATCTGGTTCGAATAAGACGGCGTTACGTGCCTCACAGCACGTACAAGAACCGAATTATTGTGAGAAAGGTTTGGATATTCGATCATTTCAAGAAATTGTGACATCGAATAGCCTGCAAGAATTTGTAATTTAACACCATTAGACAACTTTTTGTGGGGTTTTTTTTGAAGACATTGGTCTTTAGCAATAAACCAGACTCTCTTCAAGTGTTCGAAGTCAATATTGAACTTGTCGTTCATGACATACGACTTTATTTAGTGGAAACAGTACTCGACAATTTGATTTCATGAAATTCAGTCCTGCAAAAGAAGTCGTGGAGGCCATTTGAATGATGTTATATTGAGAACTTAATTGTATCGATTGTACTTCACATTGAATAAAAATACTTTAAGTTTCCTCAGGATTTTCTCGGATAAAAAACAGCCTTTTAAACAATTTTTTCTCATATAAAAAAATAAATATTTTATTAAAATGTTTATTGTTTCAAACCCCCTCGAAAAAAAGATGCGCCCGCGTTGGCAAGGATAACGTCTTACAGAATCATCTAAACAGAAAAATACGTGCTTTAGTTAAAACCTTAACCTAGAACTTGGACAAAGGAAGAAAACTTGAAAATGGCAGACATTTTTAGAAAAAAAAAGAAAATATCGCGAAATTTTTTTTTCAAATAGTTGTAATCGAAAAAAAAAATTGTTCATCCTAGTCTTTAAGAATCGTATCTCAAAGACCTGTGTAAAATTTCATGAAGATCGGTTGGGTAGTTCTCGAGAAATCTTATATTTCCAATTTGAAGTGAAAAATTAGGCTTAATTTCATTGTTTTTATTCTAAACTCATCTATTCCACCAACAAAATTAACTTTCCAGCGACTTATCGCGCTCACAATTTGTGCTATCTGCTTTCCATTTCCACAGCCGAGTTCTTCATGCGATTTTACTGCCACTGAAATTGTTTTTCCATTCGCTTTCAATTGAATTTGTAATAAAAAAGTAGTAAATTTTCATTAAATGCAATTTGTTTCATCTCAACTGCTGGCCGGCCGCCGCAACACAATTTCCTCATTTCTGATTGAGTGCGTTTTTTATTATGCAACACATTAGCGCCACAGCACAGCGCGTTCAAAAATACTGGCATTTCCTACTGCGCGCCAGTTGCTCTTGCGCGCGACGCATGCGCATGCGCGTCTTCATTGCAATTGAGTTTCATGTGTGTGTGTGCGTTGCATGCGTGCGTGCGCCTACGTGCCGTGCCATACCCGGCTGTGCGCACTGCAATGCGTGAGGTGTTGAAAGCCTGATCTTATCGACGCGCACGTTCGTTGCTGCCACCTTTTTCACTATCTTTCTCATTTTTTTTATGAAAACTTGCAGCGATCTCATGTCGTTTTTTATGATTCTAAATTTATTGTGGCAAGAAGTAGTAAAATGAATTTTGAAGAAATAAAATAATAATGTGGAGAAAAACCTGGTTAGCGCAGTTTCTTCCGTCCGCCACTATTACGCTGCTCTTTTTTAGCACGCCACTTTTGTTGTTTCGCATTTCATTTATGGTTTTGTGTTGAAAATGTTGGCATAAAAATTTTACTTTCTGCGCTTTATCTATTTTAATGTGCTTCAGTTTAGATGGAAAACTTTTATTTACTTTTTTACAACAACTACTAACTTTTTGTAATAATAATATTTTTTTATTTTTCTTTTTAGGTAAGTACCAGGCAACGGCTATACATTTATTGTACATCCATGTTTTCTTTCGCGCTGGCAACTTTCCTTTTTTATGGTAATTACAATACAACAGTGTGAGCAAAGGTTTTTATTGAAAAAATCTATATAATTGTTATATTTGTATAGTATGCTTATGGTACCTAATAATTGTAAGTTAATAGATAGAAAATATATATTAAAATTTACTTTAAACAATCATGTCATATATGTATATATAGTATTTGTGCAGGTTATGTTAGGTTTGATGTCTGATCCAGTTATCGGACTTGGACTACTCTTTGTAGTCCTTTGTGAAGCCTTAAAAGTAGAACTCCTGTATACGATCTTTTAAACCAGCAAAATGCCTTGTTGCCAATAAAAATTTGCCCTGTTCCGTGGGGTATCTAAAGGTGTACGATCCCAAGTGGTTAAGCCCTAATCACAAATGCGGGGCAATGAAGAAGTACATAAGTTTTGAGATGCTTCCACCTCGTCGTCTTCCATACAGCTTTTGAAGCTTGTTAGAACTTCCACAACTATAGAGAGCTTAGTCTTACCAAGAGCAAAGCGCTCATTATATATTTTGCGATCGATTTCGGCGCAAAAGGATCTTGCGACTGCGCTTCAACGAGCGCTGACCAAGCTACTGTGAAACGCAGCCATCCAATAGAAAAAAATACAGAAAAGAGAGTCACCGCCTCGTTCTCTTTCTACTGATGGCGTGGCTATGGTGCCTTTTGTTGCCAGATCGTCAGCTTTACAGTTGCCCATGATTCCGTTGTGGCCTGGCACCTTGTATTTGAACTACTGAACTACCAGTTCAATTATCTAATTTTAATTTAAAAAAATAGTTGTGTCTTTTTTTAAGAAAAGCATGTAATAAAACGAGCTTTTCCTTTATAAAGAATTCTTGCTTTATTATAAAATGTTTTTATTGACAAAAAATCTTTTCCTAAACTTCACAAATTTTCTTTCGATTTAATTTTTATCTATAAAACATATAAATAAAAAGGATACCATTTAATAAAAAATGTTGTATTTTAGGTGTGAAACTTTGCTAAATATGCTATGTATACAAATATTGGATAATAATGCGCCTAATTGTAGGCAACGTTTCATGTGATTTATTTCATTTTTGCTTTGTAATTTATTTTCCTGATTATTATAAACATTTTCTTTTATTTTAGATATTAAAACAAAAATACATTTAGGGTGCTTTTTTCCTAAATGTCAATTTTTTAAAAATTTTTTTTTAACAAAGGTTTTCGAAATCTTTTAGCATTAAAATTTTTGAAATTTTTTCTAATCTTTTTTGATTTTATCTCATAATCAAAATATAATATTGACTTTAAATATGAAGTTTGTCGACAAGTTTTATTTCTCTGGGCAAGCTTTTTCAAAATAAACTTTGCTAAAATATTTTAATAAATTTCTAATTTAAACTTTAAACCAATGTTTCATATTTATTGAATTTGATATTGTTAAAAATTTGGCATTAAAACAATTTTTTTTAATAAAATCTTTTATTATAAAAAAATAATTCAATTTTTTTTTAAGACTTACTTACTTTTTTTTTCTAAGTAATAATTTTCCGCATCATATCTTGTTTTTTGAGTAGATGTTGAAGTGAAATGAAAAATATGCTCACTTCATTCACTTTTTATTTTCTCACATTTTCGAATCTAAAAATAACTACGCTGTGTATATGTACATATGTATGTTGTAGATAAACAACAGACTTTGCCTCAAAACATATGAGCTTGCATTGTTTGTTCCATTTTGTATTCGCAGATTACTTCAATTAAATTGTAATTGTACGCCCATTAAGACATTTTTCACACACACAGAGATATGTGTAAAGTCACGTCATATATGTTAGACGTACATATGTACTTACATGCACATGTAAACACACATACAATGTATGTATGTATGAAACTATTTATTTCTATAATTTGCTTTTATTCAGTCATTTAGCCAACTCAATTTGAATATAAAACCTAAAACCTTGACCAAATTCATTGTCATAGTGAAGGTAATGGCACTGTGCTCTCATAAAGAGAAGTAGAATATGTGTTTGTCTGTATTTGTGTAGGAATCAGAGTATGTGCATTGAGTTACGTTTTTAGTGCCGGCAAGTCCAAAGAATTATATATTTTACAAAGGCTGAATTGACGCTTTTGTAATGCATTTTAGCAATTTGATATGAGCAAACACTTGACTACACTATTGTGTAAAATAGAAGCCTTCGTTTGTTGTTTTCATGAGATTATGCAAGTGTCCTCAAATTTAGCCAATGTTGATGACGTATGTGGGAGCATACTCTATTTAACTTGAAATAGATGCACTATGACGAGAAGGTCATGCGAGCAAGGAAAACATCGATGAAAATTAAAATTTTCGAAATTCTTTAAATGTTATGAAAATATACTACTGTTTTATGAAATTATCCCAGATCTTCCTCTGAAAGGCGTGTAAATTTAAAAACGTTTATATAATAGAAAAATGTCCTTTTGAACAAATTCTAAGGTAATCTAACTGCAAAAGAACTCTGCGACTCTCTATAAATCGATTTTCGCGTGGGTATTTCTACTAAATATATTAGCTAAATCTAACAAAGAAATTAAAAACAAATATGTAAAATTAAATTAAAAAAATAAGAAAAAAAGTAAAAAAAAAATTTAAAAATTAAATAAGTATAAAAAAAAATTGAAAAAAAAGACAGTAAAATGAACCTGGTTCTTAAGTTATTTTTATTTTGTAAACAGTTTTGTTCAAGAATGTCTGTTGAATCAGTTTCTTCGAGTTTAAAATTGTTTCTTTTTGTACTAATGTATAATAGAATGTTGTTCGTGCAGTATTTATTATTATTTTCTTCGACTCACTTAACAAGTATAATTCTCACTAAGTTTATAAAACTCTATGAGTTTATTCTACGACATGGAATGATCGACCTCGCTAAATATTGGTCTCCATAATGTCTAATATTTTACAAAAACACTTTCTTTCGGCGTTAATTAATTTATTTTTTATGCTTTTAATTTTAAATTAAAAAAAAAATAATTTTTTGTAATTAAATGTCTAATATTTTACAAAAACACTTTCTTTCGGCGTTAATTAATTTATTTTTTATGCTTTTAATTTTAAATTAAAAAAAAAATCATTTTTTGTAATTAAATTTATTTTGTTACATTTTTTTTATAATTTTTTTTTGAGTTTTTTGTTTTTTATTATTATTATTTTTTTAATTTTTACTTTTTTAATTTTTTTTCTTAATTAAAAAAATAGTTTTTTATTTAAATTATTATTATTATTATTATTTTTTTTTAATTTTATTTAAATTTTGTTATTAATACACAAGTAAATGTATCACGTCCCGCTTTTTGACACACCTATAAAATATTGCACAATTCCTCGTGACTTGAATAATTCAGCATTCTAGAGTAAGTGACATTTATTTATGATGGACACATGCTTAGTAGTGTTTAAAAATAAAAAAAAGTTGGCAAAATTTTGCATCTACAAATTCCCTTAGTATACACATTCCTCCAATTTGTTTTTGTTTAATAAATTCATGTTATTAATTATGTATTTTAAGCAATTTTTAAAGCAATAAGTGTCTGAAAGTCAAATAAAATTTCGAAGCTTTACGCGAGAGCTTCTAAAACATAAAAAAAAATTGGTAAAAAATCTGTGCTGTCCTCGTTATGAGTCAGCGACGTTGAGGAATCTGCAGGTGATTTCATAAATTTAGTATATTTATACATATTATATTGTTTTTGGTGAATTCAAACAAGGAATTTATTTAAATATATATATGTATATATATTTCAATTTTATATACTCATGAGTTTGTGGATTTTTGTGACTTTTCGTTTTATTACCGAAGTAGAATGAGTAAGGTGGGAGAAAAAACATGTATACTTGTCTATCTAGCTGATTTCGTTTGTATTACAATTTTTGTTATAATGCAAATTGTATATCTCAGAAACTATAAACCCAATATCAACCAATATGAGTAATCGGAATTCGAGTCTAATATGTATACGATCAGCCATATTTAATTTAATATTATATGATTTTAATCAAGATTTCACGAAGCCGATATTGTCGTCTATTTTTTCATATTTTTCTTCATACAAGAAATAAGAACTCTTTTATGAGATTCAAGCAAGAGTGCTTAGAAATCATTGCACATCTAAGATGTTTATCTTCGCGTAGGTAATTGTTATATTCTTATTCTGGATTTAATAGGAGCTTGAATCGTTTGTTGAGCTATTTTTTGCAATCGCTTTACTTTAGTAGAAATTTCAACGAAGAAAAATGTTACCGGCTTCATAACAAAATCGGCTGTTTTAGGCTTAAAATTAGGATGTTTTTGCAATATTAAGTCAAATAAGACAAAGGAAAAAATTTCCAGAAAAAAAATATTGAGTCTGGGTGCAAAAAGGCCTCTACACTAATTACTATATAGAGATCCTCCAATTTCTCGATACCATTTTTGTACTACGATTTGTCCTTCGATAAAAGGCCTCAATTTCGGCCATCACCTCTTCATTCGACAAAAATTCCTTCTAAGCGAGCATTCTTTTAAGATCAGAGAACAGAAAATAGTCGCTGGGGGCCAAATCGAGAGAATACGGTACATGAGGCAGCAATTCCAAGCCCAATGCAAGTATTTTTGCCATCGTTTTCACTGATTTGTGACACGGTATATTGCCTTGAAGAGGCCGTTTTTCGGCGATTTCGCCCTTCGAACGCTAAAATAAGGCTATGTTGTGGACAACCTCTTTTGGAGGTCCACTGCGTTTACCGGCTTCGGTGCTCATTTCACCTCATCTAAGCTTAGTATACCAATCCTTGATGGTTGATTTTTTCGGGACAGTGTTCGAAAACTCGTCACCAGGCCAAGTTTTTGTATTTTTTCCCGTCAACCGTGTTTTTCGCTTGCAACGCGCGATTCCTTTTTATCAATTTTTTTCACTATGATAAGAGTTGTTTCACTCAAAATGATATAATTCACTAACTAATAATCCAACAGCTGTCAAATTTATACACGTGCCTTTAATTCCAAGGTGAGGACTAACTAAAAATCATATGGATTAATTTTAGTAGCGCCATCTATGTGTCAGACTGGGGCTTTTCAATTGACATGTTACTGATAGAAATGAAACATACTTTGCTATCTGTATTAAATCGTACAATCAGCGGATATATATTAAGTGTTTATTGATCATTTTAGCATAATTTTTTAATATACGTATTGAATTACTCAATATTTCTTTTTTTATAATAGCATGCTTTATTGCTGATATCATACTCATTAAAACGAGCAAAGCTTTATTAAAAGCAGTAAAGATATATAATATACATAAATACAGTTTAATTAGAAGCGCTTTTACTACACTTGCCACAATTGGCAACATCCTTCCAACTCATACCTATTAATAATCACATTGTAAGTGAGGCGCTGAGAGCTTCGTTCATCTTGAGTTTTCTCTAATAATGAGTATAATGCCACCTATTTCCAGCGCTAAAATGCACAAAGCGTTTTACATTATTTTCAATTATTATATAAATGCATCCGCTATGCACATGCACATACACATTTAAATAAACATATGTTTCGTTGTATTTTCGTCGCTTAATGACATTTGGCATTGACCGCCACACTATGCTCCGGCGCATGCGTAAACTGCAGCACACAGCAACAACGGAAATAATTAGTGTAGAACTTCCGCTTTTGAAAATTAAATATGCAGCCAGCATGCAAACATACATATCTACATGCCCATATTAGACTAAAACATATGCAATGCCAGAAAGTTGCTTGCACTCGCGCTGCACTGAGTGATTTTATAGTACAATTATGGCAAGTATATGACTACTTACGTAATTAAGTATGCAGTTATAAGCACACTTACTTATATGTATATGTGTATCAAGGTATGTAGTAGTGATATGCATAGCAACCTCTGTTATGTCACCAACGTTGCACTGGTGAACGGGTGACAATGACACCGGTAATTGTTTTGCTTGTCTTATTTTTCATTTTATTGTCATGAAAAGCACGTAATTATAAGAGAGTTTATATGCAAACTAGTTGTATAACAAGAAATATGGACTAGTGTTACCATAACAAGACATTTATGCTAGTTGAGTGCACCTTTGATACATTTATTTTTATTAGTTTTCAGTTTTCTTTTCTGAAAATTATAATTTTATGTAGGAAAATGATTTTAAAAAGTTTCTAAATTTGCCCAACTAAAACATTTCAAGTTGTGTTTGTGTACTTAGAAAGCTGAAATTAATTTAAATGGTTATATTTTTTACTTAAAAAACACTTTTGGGCGGTTTCGAGTGCGAGTAGTCTCTTTTTTTATTATAATTTTCAACGAAAACAGCCACTAGTGGGCACCACAGCGCATATAACGGTTGCTTTACAACGCCATTTTTACTAGAAAAAGTAATATTCCAAATTACCATCTGATCAAATTTGACTCGGACTGACAAAAAATAGTAATTTTTCATATTTTGATACAAATCCTTATTATCACCTTCGAAATATGTAGGCTCCTAGAGCTTAATCCAAAATTCAATACACTTGTTATAAGCATCTCCTGGGACGGTCTTTAGTGCCCTCAGCTAATTTTGTTTTTCTCTGTTTCGGGTCTTTTTTGGACGTCATATTCATAGACCCACGCCTGGTCACTGGTTAGAATCCGTTTAATGAATGTACGTTCTTAGCTACATTGTTATCTTTTGTGACCTTTTCTCGACGTCGGTTTTCCAAAAGGTTCAGTTCCGGGTCGATTTTTGTATACACTTCGCCTTTGATCTGCCCTGGTATGGAGTAAATTATCAGATCTGGAATTTCAGATACTACAGTTTCTACAAAAGCAGTGGTAAAGTCTGTATGTCGATCGAAAGCAAATATTTAGCGAACCGATGAACCTTGCAAGAGGTGCAACCACTATTTTACCAATCTAACTTCTACGAGTCCTCCGAAGTTGTTTTTCCATACGATAGTACTCAAAATTATATACAATTATTATCTAAAAATTATTTAGCTGAAAGCTATTCAATATACATAGTTACTCACGTCTATGATCTCACTTAATTTTTAACCAGTTATTTTTAAGAATGAATTGCCTAACCAGCAGCGATGACAAATACTCAAATTCTACACCACAAACATTGATTTTTCCAAAGAATTTCGTTGATTCACCAAAGTCAAGTGCGTTTCAACTATGAATAGTCGGTGCTTATGTATTTAGAAACCGATTTTTTTTTGTAAATTTGCTTATAAGTTTATCAGCAAACCGGTTAGCAGGCTTAGATATGTGAACTCATGATGTAAATTATAAGATTTTGAGATATTCTACAAACTTGAAAGATTTCGAATTCCAAATATTAAATCAGTAATAAAATTATCACTGACAATACTGCAAAGGTTATGTTTCAGCATTAGATCACTATATTAGATATATCTTAGATCATTATATTAGATATATATGTATATCTTAGATCACTTTAGAAGATAGATCTCAGAACATTATATTAGCTATATGTATCTTACAATTAATGCCAGCAATTTTCTTTGAACTTGAAGAAGAAACCACGTTAAGACCAACTTTTAACTGTCAAATCGAGTATTTATTCAATAAAATATGCCGTTCGTTTGTTTTAACATTCAATTAAACTCTTAATCGAGTCAATTAGCAGTGGCAATATGTGAATAAAGTCATTACAATTGTCTTCAAAGGTACTCAATTTATCTTGGTCAGTTCATATTTGACCACCAAACAAAAAACGTTGACTTATAACCGAATTTTATTAGTTTAAATCGATATATTGCATTTCTCCGATAAGTTTCATGTTTGGATTGTCCTTTAGCGGGATAACCAGTACATTGGTTAGATCCAGACATGATGTTAGCTTCAATTTTCAACTTAAAATTTGCGTTTCTTCAAAGAGTAACATGGAGATAAATGAATTAACCATTCACTCTTAATTGAGCAAGAAGACAATTGCTTCATTTATCATAAATTCAATATAATTTGTTCTTAATTGCATAATTAGGAGTCTATTAAAGAGTACCTATGTTCTCTTTTTTTGGATTAAAAACACATAAAGCAAAGGACAGGAATTGTTCTAAACGGAACTAACGACCTTTCCACCAAAAATGTCATTTCCAGTTGATTATCTTTAATAGTTTAAGAGTGTTTGCCTTGTTTGAATATACTCATGCGTTAGTGATTTCTTGTCTTTTTCTTTTGTTTTTTTTTTTTTGTAATTCCAAATTTTTTAAAAAAAATTATTAGAAATAAACAAATATACTCCACACAAAAGCCAAATAATTCCAAAACCTGCGCTGCTTCCAAGAAAATATCGAAAATTCCCCACAAATTATGTGAAGAAACAAATCTTGTCTCAACCGCAACCTCAACCTGATTAAACTGGTGAATAAATGATAAACACAAAAACCAAAAATAAACACGAACAAACATTGCTAACGGCATAATTAAAACAAATTTAAAATACGCCATTAAAATTAAATAGCAAATAAAAAATTAGGTGAATTGAAGATGCTGTCGAAATGAAGGCAACACCGCCGATGACGGATCAATAAACTCAATATTAATGACGAACAAACAATGAAAATAAACACATCGCATTACATATGTAAATTTGTAAATTCAAACGAAATGCATTTGAACGAAAATGAAAACGAAAGCGTTAATTAACACAAAACGACAATGAATACAAAGAGGATGGGGGGCTATAATGAAATCACAAATTTATTGCTTGGGCAATCAATTCGGGTCGATCGTCAAGTGGAGGGTACAAACAGTTTAACTGACAAATCGGTTGCCGTCAACGATCGTTTAGTGTTCGTGGAGTGAGCGATAAATATAGCTAAGCAATCAAACTGTTTTTGTTGCACCGCTATTGTTGCTAGCAATTAACAGGTTCGTTTTTTATTAATACATAAATGTGAAAAATGGGAAAATTACGTATAAAAGTGATAAAAAAAATCTTTTTTTTTAATTTTTTTGTTGTTTTTTTTTTATTTAAAGAAAAATAAGTTTTTACAATGCAGTTCATATAAGTTTTTTATATTACTTTTTTTTAATTTTTCGTACAAAATTAAAAAAAAAATTTTTATTGAATTATTTCTCTAATTGAAAAACTTAAACATTTTTTAAGAAATTTAAAAATCCCTACATTATTTAAGTTTTTAATATTTTTTATTTCTAATAAAAATATTTTTTCAAGCTCATACTTTTTTTGTAGTTTTTTTATATATATTTGTTATGTATACATTCAAAAAATTATTTTATTTATTTATTAATATTTTTTAAATTTTTTGACTTATAAATTTTTTATAAATATTTTTTTCAAGCTCATACTTTTTGTTGTTGTTTTTTTATATATTAGTTATGTATACATACTAAAAAAATTATTTTATTTATTTATTAATATTTTTTAAATTTTTTGTCTTATAATTTTTTTATAAATATATTTTTTAATATTTTCAGTTCAAGTTTTTATAATAAAAACAATATTTTTTACTCTTTCATTATGAATTCTCTAAACAAAAATAATTTTTTTTATGTTTTTCTGTTTAGTTATAGTTAAATTAGTAGATATAAAATTAATTTTTTTTAAATATACATATCTTTTAAAATCGCTACATAATTTAATTTTTTTAGGCTTTTTATTTCAAAACAAAAGTTTTTCATACTCATACTTCTATATTTGTTGTTGTAGGTATACAATTAAAAAAATATTATTTTGATTTAATTTAATTTTGTATTTATTTTTTTCAAGTACTAATTTAAATTTATATTTTAATATAAAAATATTTTTTATTTGTTATACATTTAAAAAAAAATTATTTTATTTAATTTTTTGATTAGTCTTTTTTTTAAGACATTAATATGTTAATTATATTTTTTAAGTTAATTGAATCTTTTAATTTTTATTTTTCTATGAAAGTTAATTTAATTTAAATATTTTATTTTATATTTTTTATTTTATATTAACATTTTGGTTTTTTAATTTACTTTTTTATTTTTTATACATAAAAAAATATTTACATTTTTTTTATTTTTTTTATTATTCTTAATTAAAATTTTTATTTTAATATAAATTTTTTTTTTATTATTCATTTTTTTATTTCATTTAGTTTTTTTTTATTTTTTAATTTATTCTTATTGGATTTTTTTTATTTTTTTGTTTATTCTTATTGGATTTTTTTATTTTTTTTAAATTTTTTTATTAAATTTTCTTTTAAATATTAAGTAAAATTTTTATTTTAAAATAAAATTAATTTTTATATTTTTTTATTATTAGTTGTTTTACTTAATTTAATGTTTTTATTTATTCTTATTGTTTTTTTTTTATTTATTTTCACTTTTAAATATTAATTTAATTTTTTTTAATTTAAATTTTATTATTTTTTTTTAATTTTTTTATTTTTAAGTTTTAATAAAATTTTAGAATTTTTTTATATTTTCATATATATTTTTTAATATCTAATAATATATAATATATTATATCTCACTTTACTTATTTCGCTATTTTTCTCGCGACCACAACAAGTGCTAATAATAATAATAACTCCATCTGCTCACTGCCGCTTTCGATCGTTACAATTACAAAACCGAAAGCAAAACGTTTTGGCAATTTAAAATCAATTAACCTTTTTCCTATGGACCAACACATCGACTGCTGCCTTTCTTAAGGCGGTGAAGGTAGAGAAATAGGAAAGAAATGCGAAAATTAAAAAAAAAATATATAAATATTGCGGCAGACTTTTAACTAACGCTGCCAATGAAAATTACGTGCAAATTAACTGAAAAAGAGCCGATAGATACTCGTCTATATGTATGTATGTATGTCTATATGCAGTTATTTATTGTTGTCAACTTGTTTGCCTTTTATTGTTTGCTTCGCTGCTGGTCCCAAGTGAAAGTGCCACATCCGCGAAACGTAAAACGCCAAATACTCTCTTACTAGCCGCCACAAACCGGTAGTTATGAACTGATGCTCATGCATACATACTTATCTCGGCGCGCTGGAGTGCTGGCAAGCGCGTCAGATATCACACGTGAAAACAAGTGGTTAATGCTTTGAGCATTTGAGCGCTGAGCCAACTGCTGCATCGGTTTGCAGCGAAGCGTGCTTGCGCAAATATTTGTTTTTGTTTTTATAATTTAGATATTTCTATTTCTATGGAAAAAATTAATATGACAAAGTTTTAGGTAATAAAAAAGATTTACAACTTTTGTGGAAAAATTTCTTTCAGATAAGATTTTAGTTTTTATTTTTTACAAAAAATTCTTTTCTTTCTTGAGTTTTTGGGTAAAATAAAGTAAGTTTTATCAACCATTTTCTAAACCATTGAAATTGGCTTCTGCTCTACTCGGTGAGTCCATGAACCTTCTAGGGGATAGTCAAGTGGCAACTAAGGCATCCGTTGCGCCTAAACTAAGTGTCACTGCGTTAGGTTATGCGAGAAGGCAATAACTAGACTCTCAGTTGGTTACTTGGAATAGAAGGAAACTAAAAGCCAGATGTTGTTTGAAGCAATTGACTCTTGGAACACTAGCATCTTAGGGCATAGTAGTATATAGTACTTACTTTGGGGATGTTTTGATGGTGATCAGACGAAAAAGCTGCCACTTCTAGCTATAATATTATAGTCATCATCACAAGACATCTACGCTTAAGATCCCACCTGCGGAAAATTGGTAAAGTGGTTTTGGCGGATTGCAGAGCCTGCGCGGAGGAAGATTGCGACTACCCAGCCTTCAGCCGGTTGGAATGGAATATCTTCCACGGTTTCCAATGCTTTAACTTACCTAAGAGACATTGGCCAGCTGGGGAAAAAATCAGGTATTTTCCCAAATCCACTGAGTTGCTAGATAAGGCTTAATTGGCTAAGACTTGGGAGCACAATGGGTCTAAATGCGCTGCCTGCGGTCTGGCACTCCTGCACCATCCTTTTCTATCAACCAATCAATCAATCATGGAATTACTGTTACTAAATTACATCTGGCAACCCTTCCAAGATGGAAATTAGTACGAATAAATGGCGCCTACCAAGTCTTTGACCCCTGTTGACCTTCTTCATGAAGTTAAGTCTTCTTTACAATATTTTTAGGTCTTTATTTCAAGTTCACTTCCAAGCTTTTTTATTTGGAGTTAGGCTATTTTTAAGATTAAATAATGTCTGTATATTTTCCAAGAGTCAAGCGTTAAAGATGGAATACAAAAGCTTTTAAAGTGATAAAAATTATAATGGAATAATTATTTGCAAGTCAATCAATCAGTTCATCATTTTGACTAACGCATTTCAAGTGTCTCAAATGTATATTAGAGCGGGTCGATTTACAGGAAGCCAAAAAAAGAAAGAAATCACGTATGCGAGAACAACTTTGCCTCAGAGACTGTGGGTCTAAAATGGGCCAGCAATTTTTCTATTTTTTCTAATTTTTTTTATCATAAACATTTTTTTGTAATTTTTTGAGATATCCGAATGAAATTTAATTCGTAAGTGAATTTTGATATTATATTGATCATTTGTCGAAATCTCTTAGGCAAAGTTGTTCAGAATGACCCGTAGAACATTTCTCGCATACGTGATTTTGTTTTTTTTTTTTGCTCGAAACCGGTTTTGGATCTGATACATCTTAGGAAAAATTATTCTGATTGATCTGTTTTCAGAACATTTTGCCACTTGTTGCCGCGAAACAGCTGATTGCTGATGAGTGTGTGTATATCTCGGCGGCATCTGCGAGTCAAGTGCGAGTTCAAATTGCTGATTTTCAACAACAAAAAAATAAAATAATAATACTTCAATTGGAAAGTCACGTAAACGCCGAGTTCACAGTCAAAACAAAGTCATTTCGGTATCGTTTAACACATCGGTGCAACAAAATGTGGCATATTGTATGCCAAAGCACGGTTGTAGGTGTGTGTATGCACCATTCCCTTAATTTGTTTTTGTTTTTGTAATATTCTTAGCTTGATTAGCTGTCTGCTAAGGCACTTGTCTATAGCCCACAGCCAATAATCCACTCATTTTCCCTGCAAAATGCTAACTTGCCTCCACCGACTGCCACTCTTTTGTTTCATGCTTTATTCAAAATAGTTGTGTGCACCTTGCTGGGCATTGCAATGCTGCCGTTCTGCATAGCGATGCTTGCTGTCCATTCCATTCGAATCCGCTTCAGCGTTCCCTTTGGACTTGCTGCTTGGCCTTTTGTGTTGTTTGTTGTTTGTTGCACGTGCTACGCATGCATAATAGCTGGTGATGCGTGTAGCATGTTGCATGTTGCATACATATAGTATGCTTTTGTTGCCACTTACGCTTACAAACCGCATAATGTATATGTACATATGTATGTGTTTGTAAGCATGCTTGCAACATAAAAACAAAGAACAAGAAAAAAATACCTGCTGACTTTGGCAGTCACTTGTGCCGCCGCCGCCACCGTTGGAGAGGTGAATGACATTGGCTGTTTAGATACAAATTGAAAATTAACACCACTTGTTTCTATTTTTACATATTCAAGCGCGCACATACATACATACATACATATATATAAATGCATACAAGCGCGCTTGAAACAGTGGTGTATGCGGCTATGGTGGCATATTTATGGTGTATATGTATATTTTTTGTCAGCATTTGAACAATTTGATAATCTTTTTATTTATGCTCGCATACTACATACATATAAACATGTGTATTTTATATGTAAAATAAATTTTTTTCTCACTCGAGCTTTTTCTAAGCATTCTCATATTTGTTGTAATCTATTTTTTTACACTTCTCTATGTGTTTATTTTGTTTTTGGGTGCATGGTTTACATATTTATATATAAAATATTTGAGTGTGTGCAGTGGCTTGTTGGATAATTATTTTTTATTTTATTATGTGAATTAAGACAACAAATTTTTGGTCCGACTTGACAGAAATTTGAAAAAAAAATTTAGATTTTAAAAGCAATGGTGTTGATTCAGTTCCAACCGTAGCTTTTTGCGGTAAACATAAAGCTCCAACTAAAATCAAATCGGAACAAAATAGTTTTATTAATAGAAAATCTGGTGCCTAATTGGAGCTTTTTTGTTTATATTATCAAAATGACGACCTCAAGAGAATTGCTTACCAGATACTATTCGGGTAAAACCAACACTTGATATTTTATCAAATATCGAAATGTTCAACTCTACAAAGCGGTTTTCGCAAAAAACAGATAGTTGTTGTATCGGCAAGAAAATTTTCCCGCTCTTATGACATTTCTCTTCAGTAAGGTTTGTCATTTCAGCATGGAAAGATATACATATGATGCAACAACGAGTCGAAATTATTAAAATTTACTACACAAATGTAAGAGCGCTACGTCCAATTTATGGTCGTCGTAATCATGCTGTCAAATCAACAGTTGAGCGTCTGGTGGACAAATTTGAATTCACAGGCATAGTACAAAAGGTTCTTGTGCCAGTAAGGCAAAGAAGTGTCCGTAGTGTCGAGAATAACCCAACAATTGAGGAAGACCCACAATCAGTCTCTCACACGTCGTTCTCAAGCGCTGGGCATCTCTGTGACGTCGTTGTGGCAAATTTTGCGGAAAGATCTTGGCTTACATGCTTAGAAGATCAAAACTGAAATCGCTTGACCACCAGAATCGTCGTATGTTCGTGAATTGTGCTGAGCAACAACTTGAAAATGATCCGGATTTTCATCGAAAAATTATCTTCAGCGATGATGAGGCTGATTTCTGGCTGAATGGCTTCGTCAAAAGTAAAATATGCGTTATTGGTTAGGCAGTAGTCCACACGTACTCCAGGAGTCACCACTGGGTTTGGTGCGGTTTATGGGCCGGCGTTGTCATTGTGCCATACTTCTTACGTGATGATGAAGACCGGCACGTTAATGTAAATGGGAATCGCTATCGCTCAATGATACCAAATATTTTTGACCCGATTCGGATGATATGGACTTGGACAATATGTGGTTCCAACAGAATAACGCCATAAGCCACACAGCCAATGTAACAATCAATTTATTGAAAAAAAAGTTTTTGTGAACGTGTGATCTCACGAAATGACCCAATCAATTGGCCGCCTCGGTCGTGCGATTTGACGTCGTTAGACTATTTCCTGTGGTGCTACGTCAAGTCTATGGTGTATGTCAAGAAGCCAGCGACGTTTGATACACTTCGTATGAATATCGTACTTGAAATTGCAGCAGTATCGGCCGATTTATGCTTGAAAATTGGGTTCAGCGATCGGACTTCTGCAAGCGAGCCCGTGATGGCCATGCAAAAAATAATCGAGTTCCATACATAATGGTATCGAAAGTACTTTCACAGGAATAAAGACTTTTGTAGCGCTATTATTGAAAACCCCGTTAGAGATTTGAACGAAGACAAAGTTCACCGACTTTCTAAAAACCAATTTGATATTTTGACTTGAGATTTTTTGATTAAAAATGAGATTTTTTTCCGATATTATGTCTGTATAAGGAGAAAAAATAAATATTTTATATAAAAATAGAATGTGTTTAGGACATAGCAAGGATATTTTACAAAAAAATTCGTGAAAGAATAGATTGTTTTGAAAAAAATAAAAACTAAAATCTTATCTGAAAAAAGTTCGTTGTACCTTTCGTCCTATATATATACAAGTACAAAGTGGTTATACCCTAAAATCTGTTTCTTCGACTATATGTACTTTTAATGTCGCTATTTTGAAAGGTTCTGCTGTTAATTTCAACATTTATAATATCAATAACAGAAGTGGAATATTTTATAATAAATTGCTTCTGTCGTCAACTAGGGGAAATTTATATTGCTTTCTCAAAGTGCGAACAGGGAGCAATAATTTTTTTTGTTTTTCTTTCTTTAAAAATTTGCTTCAAAACTACTTTGCATATAGAATTTGCATTCATTGTCAAAGAAAGCGTCACTTTTCCAAGCGTTTAAGCACGCTTGCGAACACATAAACTTTACCTGACGAGATTGTCAAGCTTCCTATCTGATCTCCTCTACATACTTAAGCTGTGTTAAAGAGTGTAAATGGCAACAGAAATGTCAAGTGCATAACGCAAAACCAGAAATTTCACAGTGTGGTCATAAAACTTAAGAAAAAAGCAATAAAAAAATTTTTAGTTGGTTTTTGAGACAAAAATTTTTTTAAAATTTTTAAAGCAGTGTAAACGGTCAAAAGTAATTTAAAAAACTATTATTTTCTGTCAATCAAATGGCAAAATGACTTTATTTCATCCACTCCTCTCACTTATCATGCCGTTGAGCTCGTGCTTTAAATCGCTCTTAAAACAATAAGAAAGCGATAACAGTAAATTAATTAGCCCCAAAGTGAGCGAAGCGCGCACTGACCTTTTGACTTAGTTAGCAAATGAACTTAGGCCACAGCGAGCGCCACTTAACCACTTTAAAGCCAAAGTGTAGTATTCTGCAGCGAGCAAGCGAATATGCCAAGCGGCAGCCAGCGCTCTGCTTCGTCTGTAGCGGCTTTCAGCTTTTGTTGTTGCACTGCGAATATCGATTACAGAATACCCAAAAGTGTGTCACTAAACAAAAGCGTCAAAAGCAAATGCAAACAATAGAAAAATGTTTATACTAAAGAAAACGAAATTAATACATAGTTAAAGAAATGGCCGAGAAGGTCGTTACGGTAGGTGAAAAGGTGAGCGATATTAAAACACCTTATTATCATTAAGAGGTTTAATTATTCGAAGGTATGCTGGACTTGACAGCATGTGGTGCTGTTGCTTGTTATTTTGGTGCTGTTGATATTTTTTCAGTTTCTTTTGCTGTAAAATTTTTCTGTTTATGATACTATTTTTTCCCTTTCTGTTGCTGTAAATAACATTTCTGTTTCCAGTACAAAATTTTCTGTTCTTGTTACTATTTTTTGCTGTAAGTATTTTTCCGTTTCTGTTACTATTTTTTTCTGCTACTGTGCTTTTTGGGTTCAGCAATAGTTTATTGTTGTAAAAGTCTTAACGTTATTGTTGCAAGTTAAAGCTGATCGGAATACGTAGTATATTAGAGTATAGCAGCATGGAGAGCACAATAGAATAGAATAGGTCGCGATGCATTCTTCATCTATTTATCTTATAGCAGCCAAATGGCTAGAATATTTTACTTTCTTTTGTGAACAGAAATTTTCTGTTTCTCTTTTAGTCGCTTGTTTTCGTTCTGATTGCGTTTCTGTTAATGATTTCTTATATATATTTCCAACTTGCGAAAGTATACATTTTTTAGATTAGATGATTTTTTTTTTATTTCAAAGCCATAATGTTTCTTTAGTTTACATTTCAAATAAATTTATTTTCTTCTTCATATTAGTCTTTCATAAAATTTCTTCTGTAGACAACAGTCGCAGACAGAAACCACAGAACGGAAATATTTTGCTTGAAAGAGATTGTCTAGATATAATTTATTGTATACATTAAAAGTATTCGTTATAAAAGTATTCGTCAAAATAGCTGATAAGGCCTTTTGCACGTTGAGAAGTTTTCTGTTTTGTCTAAAAAAAATATTTGCTGGAAAAAAATAATATATAATATATAAATAATAATATCATTTACTCTTCCATTTCTTTTGGTTTGACAATTTCTTAAACAATATTTTGATTTAAAAAGTTCCAAATTTCACAATTTTCTCTAAAAATATAGTGTTTCTACGATCTGTTTGAAACGAAATGGCAACTCCGCTTGTAAACATACCTGTCTCCTTCTCTTTCGCTCTCCAAGCATGCTGTTCACCTGTGTGCGCACATTAAAATAATGTCAGCACAGTGCATGCCAATAGTACGCGCACAATATTTTCTTGCTTTCATATCTACATATACATACAAACACACTTATTTTTTTCTGTTTAGCAGCAGTTGAAAGGAAATAATTAGTTGGCTTTTAAAAATAGAATATTTTCGGCATGAAGATTTTCACAAGCACACACATACAATTGTATCTATGTAAATATGTAGCTTTGAAGATGCTGAAAGACACTGAGATATGTATCTACATTTGTACTCTTAGATTGTATGTATATCTCTATATGTTTGTATAATACAATTTTGTTTTAATTTCTGCTCTTTAATCAGGCACTTTATTTGTTTTTCGCTTCTCTTTTTTATTTTTCGTGCAAATGTAAGTGTTTTGACTGTGTAATTGCTTGTTTAAAGTTCTATTTACATATACATTTGTATATATTATTATATACTATTGTTTTAAATGTTTTCGGCAGCACTTTGGGTGTTAGTTGTGGGAAGAAAAATCTATGAAAATAATAATTTAAAACAAATTTGACGCGCGTCATCAATAAGTCTGTGTCAACAAGGGAATGTGTTCATTTGTGGTCAAATTTTACATGAAATTTTAATTAGTAAGAACTTGTGCTTTACTTTGATCTAAGCTAGCTGGCTTTTCTTAAAATAAATATATGTTTACGTTATATATATATTTACAATTATTAGTCACACTCTTGACATTATAATTTACCAAAGTCAGGAAGTTTTTGTTTTTAAATAAATGAGTAGCAATGTGATTTGCTTAAAACTAAATTATTTGTTTTGTTGAAGCCGCAAAGTTTTTGTGAATCATTTTGAGGTTATTATACTTTTTTAAACGCAAATAAACCTTATTCTAACATACTCTTAGCAAGAATATATGTGGCATCACCCATAACTGTAAACAACTAACCGAAATCCCTATAACATCTGATCAAAAATGACCCGGAGTGACAAAAAATACATTTTCATGTATTTAATTATTCTTCTTTAATGACGTAGACACCGCTAACGTGGTTAAAGCGGAGTTTACAACAGCGCTCCTGTCGTTATTTCTCTTCGCTGTTTCGCGCCATTTGCAAATTCCAAGTACAGCCAGGTCCTTCTCCACCTAATCTTTCCAACAGATAGAGGTCTTCATCTTCCTCTGCTTCCTACGGTGGGTACTGCGTCGAATACTCTCAGAGCTGGAGTGTCTTCAACCATTCGGACGACATGATCTAGCCAGTATAGCCACTGTCTCTTGATTCGCTGAACTATGAAATGCCGCCGTATATATCTCGTACAGCTCGTTCCAACGACTGTGTTATTCACAGTTGCCAATGCTCAAAGGACCATAAATCTTCCGCAGAACCTTTCTCTCGAAAACTCCTAACGCCGACTCATCAGATGTTGTCATCGTTCATGCCTCTGTACCATGTAGCAGGACGGGAATAATGAGTGACTCGTAGAATTTGATTTTTTTCGTCGAGCGAATACTTTTCTTCTCAATTACCTTAGTCAATCCGAAGTAGCACCTCGTTTGATATCGAACGGCTCCGATAGGTCCTTCCCAATCCGACGGAGCTTTTGGTATTGCTCACCGTCAGTTTAGTTTTGCGGGGATACCAAATTTAGACAAAGCGGCATAAAGGCAACTCCTTTTCGTGCTATCAAAAGCAGTTTTGAAATCGCCGAAGAGGTACTGTGTGTCCATCCTCTTTTCACGGGTCTGGCGCATGGTGAATATCTGGTGAGTTGTTGATTTTCCAGGTTAGAAGCCAGACTGATAAAGTCCAATCAGTTCGTTGACGGTGGGCTTTAATCATTCACACAATACGCTCGATAGAACCTTATATGCGATCTTGAGGAGGCTTATCCCACGGTAGTTGGCGCAGATTGTGATGTCTCTCTTTTTGTGGGTTGGGCAGAGCACACTTAAATTTCAATCGTCGGGAATGCTTTCGTTCTTCGCCGCCGTATTTGAATAGCTCGGCCGGTAATCCATCGGCCCTGCCCATTTGTTGTTCAGACGGGTAATTGCTATTCGAACTTCTTCAAGGTCTTGCAATGGAAAGTCTTGGAAAGTCTGCTCCATCGTCATCGATTGGGGAATCGGGTTCGCCTTCTCCTGGCGTTGTACTTTCACTGCCATTCAGTAGGCTGGAGAAGTTGCCTCCATAATTTCAGTATGCTCTGAGCATCGGTTACTAGATCACCTCTGGGGATTCCACAAGAGTAGGCTCCGGTCTTGAAACCTTCTATTAGTCTTTTTGTGGAATTTTCGAGGATTATCCTTGTCGCCCAGCTTGCGAAGCTCCTCGTACTCTCGGCTTGCGGCCTCTCTCTTTTTTTGTCTGTACATGCGTCTCGCTTAATTCTTGAACTCTCGGTATTTATCCCATCCCGCACGTGTCGATGTTGATTGTATGTATGTTTGTATGCATTTTATCACAAGTTTTCATTATCGCCTTCAAAATATGTCTGAGCCTCTAATCGATTTTGCGAATCTCGGGTTTTTCGGCTTCGGTTCTTTTAAAGCTATCATTTTAATTCCGACGGCATCTTCATAAACCTACGTCTCGTCACCAGTAATGATGCATAATATATATAAATGGTCCTCAGCTAAGTTTTCAAACACGACTACTACTCAACGTCGATTTTTCAGAAGATTTTGCTGTGAGTCTAGCCCGTCATACCCAAAACATGAACCAAAATGTTTAGTCGATCAACAAGGATGTTGAGCAGTCCGGGTAAAATTTGATCAAATGGTGGTACATTAACTGCTCGAAGGCGATAATGAAACGAAAGAAGAATATTCGTCGCGCAAAAACTTGCTCCAAGTATATTTTTCGGGTTCCTAATCGTAAGGTAGCTGTAAGAGTTGCTGTGGAGTGGGAGGGCTCAATAGACTACATGTCACATAACACTTCATTTTCAAGTCTATCTTATATAAATTAACATTATGTAAACCCAATCTCTAAAAACTTCAAAATTTTCTGAAGGAAAAAATATAACAAAAAAAAAATATCTTACTTAATAAGCACCCTCAACAAATTAAGCATCGACATATAATTAGCATACAGGCAGCTGCTCAATAGCTCGTCCAAAATACCCACTGACCCATTTGCATCAATCGTTTTCGCATTCAAAGTGCCGTCCATGAGTGTTAATTGCTGCTCGCTGCCGTTCAATAAATACTCACATACAAACACAAATTGCAAGCGCTCCATTATATGACATAATGACATTTTTGTTCTTCCGCAATTTTCAACGCAACAGCAACAACAATAAGAGCAGCAAAAAACTGTGTGAAGAACTCCTAAACACTTTCATAGCCGCAATCGTTTGACGAGCTGTGAGGACATTTTTGACCTATAAAACATAATTTTTTGCAATCGTTTGCATTTTTCCAATGAAGTGCCAAGCAGTGCCACGAACAGTTGCAAGCTGTTTAATGTGCAACACATGTACAGTACTTTGCCGTTGTCACTTACCGTTACAAAAAGCTTTACGAGCAACAACACACTGTCATTAGTGCGGCGCTGCAATTTCGAGCGCAAAGCAATCGGAGCACTTGGGAGTGCCTAAGCATCAAGTGGCAGTGGCGGTGGCGGCAGCAGTAGTGGTCTCAGCCTCCTTAGTGGGCAACCGCAGATGATAATAATAATATTCTAAGCACTGACTGTCCGCCTGCTGCATTTCCGACATTTTGACGCGTCTGTGCGCGCTTCTAATGCAGCGTCTCGTAAGTGTCGCCTTGTCCGTGCCCACTCGATGTGACGCGTCTTGAGAAAATAGAAAAAACTAATAAAAAAAATGTATTTGCTGTTTTTAGACGACATGCTGTTTTTTCTCTTTCTTCTTAGCATTTCTCTTTAATTTTAATTTTTTTTGTTCTTCTTTTCCGCAAATGAGCAAAGTGTTTATAATTAGCTGCATTTGACTTCGTTCGTTTTTCCGTTTGTATTTTCGTACATTTTCTTCTTCCTATATTCTTTTGTCCATTTTTCATTTAATTTTTGTTATTTTTAACCAAATTTATTTCATTTCTTACATTTCTGTCTCTGAGCTGCCGTTGGGCATGCTTTCTTTGTAGAGCTGTATATAGTGCTTTTGTTTTGTTTTTGTATTCCTTTCCTTTTTACGGGTGTATACAACGCATATTTTTTACAGTTTTATTTATTTGCTTTTTAATTAATTTTAATTTTTTTTTTATTTATTATTAATTTTTTTTATTTTTTTTAGTTTTTGAAAATAATTTTTTTTTAATTTTTTTAGTTTTTGATAATTTTTTTTAGTTTTTGAAAATAATTTTTTTTGTTTAAATTTTTTATATTTTTTTTAAATTTTTTTAATTTATTTTTTTTATAACTTTTTTTCACTTCTCTTTTTCTACTTTTATACCATTCTGTTGCTGCGCACTCAATACTAAAAGCCCTTTATGATTTTGTTAATTAAGCAAAAAATATAATGCCCACTGACATTTTTATGCGTGTCGTTAATCGAAATATATTTATGTTTGGCTTTATTTGCTAAGTGCTGCGTCGCATCTTTCTTCGTCAAAAGGGATTTGTTGCGACAAAAGCGTCGGCAGACACAGCTTGTGGTTGTAAACATGTCAATAAAGAAAATAATGTGTTAACAAGTGGAGCATACGCGAGATTTTTGAGGCGATGACAATGTAATTTTTTCCACACGGGTCTATGGACTAATATTTTAAAAATCTTGGCATAGAAAATGATTTTTTTCTTTGGTCATATATATAGTATATCTTAAGCTGTAAATAAAATAAATAATATAATTAGTTTTTAAAATGAAGAGTATGATTACTTTTTAAAAGGTCCCAGTCTAATCTCACTGTTAGTAATACAGTTGATACTCTGAAGTTCTTCATAACTCGAACTCTTAAATTGGATAAAATTTCAAAAAAAAAATACTCATAACTCGAAGTTTTTTTGTGGATTACAGTGATTCTAGTTAGGGAAGTTCAACTGTGTATATTTCACAAGTGATCAAATTTGACCCGGACTGCTCCATAAAAAAAAGTTTGTGGAAATTTAATCGATAGAATCGTTTTTTTTTTTTAATTTTTTTTTGTACAACCTTCTTAAATAGACGTGTTTAGTTTGATCTCCATGTACCAATTAGCATAATTGGCCTGGCGATTTTTACCATGAAAAAATGAAAAAAATTATTAACGAGTTTGCTCAAAATTTTTAGTTTCTAATGGAATCACGCCTAATGTTTGGTTGAAAATGCTGCAGACGGGTTTAGGCATTATATTATCACGAATACAAGTGTTTGAGTGGCACGGAATGTCGAAAAGTCATCGGAAACTTGCCTCAAGCGAGTCGTCCTTCCACCTCTGTTAATGACGACAATATCGAAAAAGTTAAAGAAACGTTATTTAAAAATCTGTGTTTTGGCATCAGAGGGATAGCAGAGAATTTCCGCATCTCTTATGGATCGACTCAACATATTTTGGTTAATGTTTTGGGTATGAAGTGGGTAAATGCTAGACTCGTACCAAAAGACCTGAATTTTTTGCAAGAAAAACTAGTACGAGTCGAAAAAAAAAAAAATAATTGACAACTTTACTGAGGACCTTACATTCATCAAATGTATTATTACTAATGACATTATGACTACGACGTCAAAACTATCAACAACTGAGCGATTGCTGCATCAAAAAAGAGCCGAAAACGGAAAAAAATGAATGCACTGAAAGTCACCCAAACGTGGCTTATAGCAAGTGTATAGAAAATCAGATTAAAAATTAATATGCTTGGATTGGTTAAGGAGCCTATTTTGAAGGAGATAAGGAGGATTGTGAAATAAGTAAAAATGGAGTTTTGTTTTTTGGTCAGGCTGGGTCAAATTAGATCAGATAGTACACATCTCAAGTAGTTATATACCCTAATTTGAAGTTGAGTGCTTAACATCTTAAGATGTGATCGGATTCTGTATAAATATAAATTTATAGAGCAGGGTATTCAGCTATTGCCAACGATAAAAAAGTTTTCCGCATTCTTTTTGAAATTATGATCTTTATTCGTCTAATATACTTATGGCTCGTCATAAGACTGTTAAGTAAATTAGCTCTGCTATTTGTGTTTGGTTTGCTGGTCTCTTAAGTTGACTAAATCATCCCTAATCCTTCAACCGTCAATCCACTATCTTTTCTCTCGAAACACTGAGGTCTTCCAGAGGACAGTTAGAGTGGTGATTAGAGTCATCTACTATCAGCACCCAGGATGTGGCTTCGATCCGTATGCTCTACAGTAGTTATCTATTCTATTGTGGTTATCGTGTAGAAGTAATGACAAACTTAAGAGTTTATTTCTGTCAGAAGAAAGTGTCTTATAAAGTTAAACAACCAATTTTCATGTGCTCTAATTGTTGAATAACTGCCCAACGCATCCCACAGCGGATGAAATCTAAAAGGATTGTGCTTATCAAAGCAGGTATCATAGACCTTTCGCTTGAGGTTTAGAAGGCAATTTTTGTTAAGTGTATTACATTTTTTTATAAAAAGTAACTGGAACGACCTCAAAAAAAGGTTCTATGAAGGTTCTATAAGAAAGTTCTACAGGAAAGATCTATAGGTAAGTTGCAAACTTAAGGTTTTTTTTCATTAACTGGCTGAGAAGTAAAAGTTGCTTTTAATCGAAGGAAATAAGAATGAAACAGCAAAAAGTATGCTTCAAATTTGAGCTGGAAAGCATTTAGGCGTAAAAGAACATACAAATTTTGGGACAAATAATATATCTCATTAATTGAGAGCAACAATCATTTACAAAAGTAGAGGTTTTGAAGCCATTATTTTTGAAATTAATTTGTGCCGAAATAAGTGAATTATTTAATTACAAACTCAAACAAATTGCGCCTTGTGACAATAGAGTTATAAATTATGTCATTACCTTTAGCACTTGAATTGAATAGTAAGCGATTATCAAGACAACCTGTGACCAACGGCAAGGTCAAGTTCGCAGATTCGCTTATCAAATACATATTTACAATCTAATTAAATTGTTTTTATTAATTTTTGCAATTACACTTCGAACACTCACTTCAAACACGCTTAACGACCCAACTACAAAAAAACGGTTAGCACTCATTGCCAACTTGAATTAACTACAGTCATTAGCGTAATTATGAGTTACTATTTTTGGCACGCAATCGACTGCTACTTTTTCCAGTTCATTCACAAAAACCTTTTTTAACAAAGAGAATTCCCACACTACTCAAACAAAATGAAGCCGAAAAAAAAAAGAATTAAGTAAGTGTTAAAGAAATATTTAAAAGTGGCGCACCAGCAAACGTAGTAAAAAATTATGAAAATTTTTCTGCACTTCTTAAAAAGCCATTAACGAAATTACCGCAATAGCTGCGCGGCTCGCCGGCTGGCGCTTTGGCTACTTCACGCGGCTTGCCGCCGGCCAAAACAGCACAATGCGCTGCCGGGCCGCCCAGTTGCGCTCGATTCGCCAGCGCTCTCAGCCGCAACACACGAGCAAAATGCAGATGAAATAAATTTTACTATTTTCGGCACCAAACTAGAGTTGAGTAACTAACGCGCGCGCACACACATACGCCGCCCAACTAGCACTCGCCTGCGGCCGCTCGCACGCGCTTATTTTGGCTGCTCTTCGCAGTGGTCGCGTCGCTCCACATTCGGCTGGCTCCACTATTGCCACTGGTCTTTTAGCCGTTTAGTCGCCGAGCGAGTGTGGTCGTGGGGTGGTTACGCCGCAGCAAGCCGTACGCACAAGCGCAAAGTGCGCCGCGCCGCATACAAAATATTTTCCAAACGATTTACGATTTACGAGTCTGCAAATTTATTAGTTTCTTCTACGCGCTGCTTGTTGGCGTTTCGAAATTCGTTGTTTTTTGTTTCTTGCCTGTTTATTTTAACTTTAATTTCATAGTAAATTGTGTTAATAAAAACTGCAGAAGCGGAAGAAGAAGAAGAAGAGAAGAAATTTGTGGGCAAAAAGTGTTTTCTCAAACAGTTCAACGGTCTTTTTGGTTTGCTATAAAATAATTGTTGTTTGTTGTTGCTATTGTGTTGTGCTAAAGTGTTGGTGGTGGTGTTGTTGTTGTTAATTATTGTTATTATTTTTTTTAATTTTGTTGTGTGATTAATGTTGTTATTATTTTTCGTTTGTTTGTTGTGACTGGTGTGTTATTTTGATTTTTATTCATTTTTTGTGTCTGAGAGGTTTTTTAGATAGAAACGTGTATATATGAGTATACCGAACAAAATCAAAATAAAGTTATTAAAAAAAATAATTTAATTTTTTCAATTTAAAGATCTTTATACATTTATGGTTTTTTGTCTACGACGTTTTCTGCATAAGAAATAAATAAAAATTTTGGTTCATAAAGAAGTATGCTTCGTATAAAAGATTTCTTGCACTCAAGATTTGTTCTAAAGCCGTAAAGTTATAGTTTTTATATTAAAAGCCAACATGTTTAGCCATTATTGACTTTTTATGTTTAATAATTGAATGAAACTTCTATAATGCTTCAAGCTAGCCACATAATTATCCTTAAAATCAATCAGCCAGTCACTGATCTGTTATAGCGGCCTAATTCATGAGACTTTATGAGCCATGCCGCATTCAGAAATGTTGCAAATTAACTTATTCAACTCACACGCTGTGACATTTACTGATTTTTTTTATATACAGACTATGAGTTTTTAAAATATATGCCTATAAATCATGTAAATGTTTCAAAAAAATGTTTTCTCTGTCTTGACTAAGATAGTTTGGTTCCGTTGCTCTATTCAGAGACCGTTTGACAGAAAAATAAACCGTTTCGTGACGTTTTCAATGAAAGCCCAAGACAACGCTATAATATCCGAACCTAAGTAGTGTTCAGAACGAACCTCTATACATACTGTTGTCCTATACAAACTGATCGATCAAACCAAGTCCTTGTATGGAAAGCTCTTTTATTTGACAAGTTATCTTCACGAAATTTAGCATAGAATATTTTGCAAGACAGCGCTACACTCTCCGAAGAAAATTTTTAGATCGGTCGAATGTAACATATAGCTGTCATACAAACAGATCGATCAAAATCAAGTCCTTGTATGGAGAACTTTTGTATTTGGCGAGATATCTTCACGAAATTTCGTATGGATTATTAGCAAAGGCAACAGCATAATCTCCGAAGAAATTGGTTAGATTAGTTCATTATAACATATAGCTGCCATACAAACTAACCAATCAAAATCAAGTGCTTATATGGAAAACTATTTTGCTTGTAAAGGTATCTGCATAAAATTTGATATATATTATTACCCAAGTCATCGCTACAATCTCCGAACAAACTGTTCAGATCGGACAAATATAACATATAGCTGCCATACAAACTGATCGATCAAAATCAAGTGCTTGTATCGAAAGCATTTGTATTTGTCGAGATATCTTCACAATATTTGGTACGGATTATTACCCAAGGCAACAGTACAAACTGATCGATCATCAAAATCAAGTGCTTGTATGAGCAACTCTTTTGTTTGTCAAGGTATCTTCACGAAATTTGGCACTGATTAATTTCAAAGTCAAAGCTACAATCTTCTAACATATTGTTCAGATCGGACAAATATAACATTTAGCTGTCATACGAACTTTTTTTTATAACATTTTCTGCTATAAGAAATGCAGTTGTGAAGGGTATTATAGTTACGTTTAACTTTTTTGTGTTTTTGTTGTTGATGTTTTCTAAATATTCCATCTTTCAAAAAATTTTAAACTATTTTTTACATTTTTCATTTTGTGTTTCCAATTTCCTTTAATTTTTTTTTACTTTTTTTATTTTTTCTAATTTTTGTTTTAAATTTTATTATTTAAAATTAAAAAATTTTAAAATTATTTTTTTAATTTTTTATTTTATTTACTATTTTTATAATTTTTGTTTCGATTTATTTTAAATCCTTTTCGATTTTCCTTAATTTTTGTTTTAATTGTAATTATTATAAAATATTATTTTTTATTTTTATTTTTTTTTTTGTTGTTTTCTAAGAAACCTTCATTTCATTTTGATATATTTTTATTGTTAAGCTTTTATATAATTTTTGTTTAATTTTTTAATTCATTATATTAGAATAATTATTATTTTAAATTTATTTATATATTTTTCTTTTAAATTGTGAAACCCAATATTAAATAAAAAAATTCAAACTGAGTTCACTTAATTTACTCTTTTTAATTTAATTAATTAATTTTTTTTTTTTTTTAATTTTTTAAATTTTTTTTTTTTCAATTTTTTTTTTTTTTTTTTTTTTTTTTTTTTAATTTTGTTTTAATTTATATTTTTACTTTTTTTTTTAAATAAATGCGTAATTTATTTTTTAGTTTTATATTTTTATATAAAAAATAAAATATTTTATACAGTTAGTTACTCGTTTATTTATTCAATTTTAATTTATCTACGTAAATTTATTTATTATTCCATAATTTCTTATTATTGCTAGGGTTTGATTAATTTGCTTTATAATTTATTCTATATTTATTTTTAATATTTCGCATTTGTTAATATATTTTCTTTTCAATTTTGTTTTATTTTTATTTCAACTCCTCTCTATTTACACACATGCCTAACTGTATATTTATATAGTATTTATGTATATATATTTTATTCCCAGCAGTCCACTGTGTTTTCATGGCATATGTTTTTCTTGGCAAAGTGCCTGCCACACTTAGCAGTCAGTCCGCCAGGGCGTATACGAAACATTTCAGTTGAGTTGGGTTGAGTAATATTTCGCATTTTTTCACAATATTTTTCCGCGCACACATTACAATCACATTTAGAATTGTGCGTTTATTTGTAGGTATATTTCATTTTGCGTTTTACGAGCTCATTTGTAAGGCGGCAAATTTCTATAGAGTAAAGTTGAGCGTGTGTGTGTTTGTGTATGAGTGTTACAATATCGTTGTGTATTTGTGTGTTCAGGAAATTAAAATAATCTTATAAATACTTGTGTTTTTTTTAATTACTATTTTTGTCATATTTTATAAAGTTTCTCTTCTTTAGCATTTGACGGCATAAAGAGCGCACGCACACTCTTGCACCCTTGTTTTTGAGTGGCTTCATGCTTTCAAAGCCTTGTCGTTTTGTTTGTTAAACAATTGAAGCCTGCGTTTACAACTGTGCCACACCACCACCCCCCGACGCCAGCGAGGCATTCACATTATAAATATTAAATTTTTTTTTTGGAAATTTACGCGCGTTTAAGCGCGCACGCAATTAGGAGTATCCAGTGTAGAACGTGCTGTGCATTTTAAAATTTAACCGACAGCTTGCATACATACATACGCTGGGAGGCGAAATGCCGGTGCTACGTCAATTCTCACGCAATCCGCAAACGCGCAGCAATGAGGAATTCATTTTCATACGTTGTGGCAAAAATACAAATGTATGTATGTGTATTGGTGTAGCAAAAATATAGTAAAAATAATTGCGATAGATTTCTAAGTAGTAGATGCCCATATGGCGCATATACTCGTACTTATGTTTGTATGTATGTATGTGTATGTGTGTGTGTGGCAGATAGCACCAAAATTAAAATAAAATAAATAAACATACAATTGAAGACATATAATTTTACATATGTGTATATTAGGGTGGACAAAAAAAAAATTTAAGTTTTAATTAAAAAAAAATTTTAATTAAAATTTTTGTTTTAATTAAATTTTTATTTTTTTTATTTTTATTATTTAGAACAAATATATTTGTATATATTCAATATGTTTTAGGGTGGGCCAAAAAACATATTGTTTTTTTTTCTTAAGTAACGTGAAAATATCATACAAAATGTCAAAAAACACTAATAAAAGTCAATAAAATTTCTAATCCTCCTACTACTTCTAACTATTTTAAAAAAATTGTCTTTTTATCGATTTTTTTCAATTTTGCCAAATGGAAAACAAAATTTCTATGAATTTATCGATTAAAAAAAATAAAAGTCATAAAAAATATGATATTTTTTTCATCATCTCTGTTGATATTTTCACGCTAATGTAATGAAAAAGAATTAAAATTATTATTTTGACCCACCTTAGTACACGTACATAGTGTACATACTTATGTACATATTTGTACTTGAAATTTGTATTCGCATGTATGCTTTTATTGTTGTACTTATTAGCGTATGCCTGCGTGTAATTGAAGTTTGCCTTTTATATCAGCTTCTCTGTTGTGATAATTTTGGCACCTTGCACTCACCCGCGCGCTAAACCGGCTCTGTGTACACTTATGAATACTAAATACATATGTGCATACATAATTTATGAACAGCTATGCGCATATTTATGTCTGTAAATATGTATATTGCCGCGTTGGTGTTTTTTTCCGCAAATTGTTTCGCGTTTTGTTTAAAGATTTCCATTTGTACCATTTGCCGTCCATACAAATTACCAAATGGTCACTTAATGTTGTTGTTTTTTTTTAATTTTTTTCAATCGACTTTTCAATATTTTAGTTTTTTTACAAATATTTTTTTTGGAAATTTTTTAAATATTTTTTCAATTCTTCATTTTTGTTGTTTTCAGTTTTTTTAAATTTGTTTCTTTTTTTTAATTTTTTCCAATTTTTTTCCAGTTTTTTTCTGATCTCATTTTTTTTTATTTCGATTTTTTTGTAATTTTTTAATATTTTTTTTTTTTTTTTAATTTTTCTTTTTTTATATATTTTCTGATTCTTTTTGTACATATATATGTATATTTTTAATTTTTATAAATTTGATTTTGAATTTTTTACATTTTTTTGTAATTTTTTGTTTGGATTTGGTTTTAATATTTGTCGAGTTTTTTACATTTTTTTAAATTTAGTTTTCATTTTTTCCAATTTAATTTTTTTTTTAAATGCTTATTAATTTTGTTTTTTTCTAACTTTTTCAAATTCTTTTTAAATTTGTTTCTAATTTTTTTTAATTGTTTGTTTCGATTTCATTTTAATTTTTTTTCGATTTTATTTATTTTTTTTTCTAGTTTTTTATAATTTTATTTTTAATTTCTTTTATTTTTTTCGATACATTGTAACATTTTTTTTAATTTTTTTATAATATTGTATCTATAATTTTTTTTCGATTTTTTTTAAATTGTTTTTTTTTAATTTTTTTTAATTGTTTTTTCAATTTTTTTTTAATTGTTTTTTCAATTTCTTTAAATATTTTTTTTTTATTTTTTTATATTTTTTTAATTTTTTTTTTATATTTCTTTATATGTTTTTTTTTATTTTTTTTTCGTTTTCTTTTTTAACATTTTTTAAAATTTTTTTCTTTTTTTCTATTTTTTTTCTTTTTTTCCTATTTTTTTTTAATTTTCTGTTTCGATGTCAATTTAATTTTTTCGATTTTTTTGTATTTTCCGTATTTGTTAATTTTTTTCTAATCTTTCCAAGTAAGTATTTGTCCAATTTTTATTTCTGTTTCGTTCTAATATTTCAAATAACAATTGTGATGAGTGTCCTTTTGAATACAAATTCATAAGAGCCGTGCGGCATTCGTTAGTTGGCGTCTAACCGAGTTGCTGTTGAGAGAAATACGCCGTCTGCCTCACAGTAGTCTATGTTTGTATATGTACATACTATGTAGTTGAGGGGTGAGATTCCAACCTTAGTGTTCGTAATAAATTAAATCTGTTTTAAATACTAATTTTTTTTTCTACAAATTTGCCATTGAACTTGTACGTGGTCGCAAATAAAATTTGTTTTTCTCCTTTAATATTTTTAAAGGCTTAGGTGGGATGCAAATGTTCAAAAAGGGCATTTTTCCTTTTTTTTTAATATATAAATCATATATTTAATAACAAACAATTCAGCATGTTGAAGTTATATATTTAAACAGATTTTTTTTTAATTTTTATTAGAAAATTCCGAAAACTTAGCCGTTGAAAAGTCACCTCTCTTGAGGTCTAATAACACCAAAAATATTTCAAATGTTGATCTTTAAATTTTATGTTGACACTTTTCAGTTGGAAAGTTTCTGACCATTTTTGCTTATAGTGGTTATTCGGAGCGGTATTATTGTCATTATTTGTGTGTGTCATTGAATTTGACATATTGTAAAGCACCCTTTAGGTTTGGAATTTTATTGCTGGTACTCCGTGCCTTCGATATATCTGATTCTGCAGCACTCGTTTGCCTAAGTAGCTGTCGTTATTAAGTAATGCTTGGAGACAAAGCTATGCACCGAAAAGAGCATATACAACCGGTTTTTAATAATTAAAAAATTTGCAAGAGTTCGTCGCATATGCTAATGATTATTGCATCACTGCTCTTTTTTTCTACTTCACACTTTTGAACTTTGTTTTTGAGTAACAAAATTATTGCATTGCCGATCTGTCTTTAGCAATGGAAGTGGTCTGCGATTATTTTTTATGGAAGTTTTTTTATGAAACTGCAGACATTTTTAACAGACGAGGAAATTAAAAATATTTAGTGAACGAGACTTGCATTTGTACATACGTTTATACATATAGACGTCTGTTTGCTTAATTTATACTTTGCAGTTTAATGGACTGTTTAATATTAATTTCTTTTTTTTCTTTCTCAAATTTCGTCTGCTAAAAACAAGTTTTGGGCACTGTTTTATGTTTATTTTTAACAGTTTCTTTAATGCATTACCAAATAATCATTATAAAAATTTAAAGATCTTTTTGGAAAAGAAGTTTGAAATTTATTATTTTGGTTTTTATGAACGTTTTACTGTGGGCAAAAAAATAGTAAGACTTTTTAATTTAAATTTCGCGCGAAAACTCATTCGTCGAAATATTTATTTTTTAGGTTGGTATGGCTGTCAGTGACATCTATGTCGAATCTCACATCAAAACAATCATTAGTGTTTGGTATGCGCTTGTCTCTCTGAAGTACATAAAGTGCATTCAGCGACTTTTACGTTGAGTGAGATTATTCAGCAAAGACGTTCCATTAAATTTTGTGTGAGGAATCAAATTTCTAGTGCCGAAACATGCAGAATGTTGAAAAAAGCCTTCGGTGATAATTGTTTGTCGCGAGTAAGTGTTTTCGGTTGGTACAAATTATTGAAAGATGGTTGAGAACGCGTTGACGACGAACCCGGACGAAGAGGGCTCTCAACATCAACTGATGATCAACACGTCAATAAAATAAAGGCATTGGTGCTTGAGAATCGACGATTAACAGACAGAAATCTTACTGACATCGTTGGAATATCGGAAGGATCAGTGAAAACCATTTTGAAACATCACTTCAGCCTAAGAAAAGTGAAAGCACGATTGGTTCCAAAATCACTCAATTTTTTTCGAAAAACAACGTCGCGTTAATGTCTGTGAAACGATGTCGTCTGAGTACCACGATGTCGTGAAACATATTATTACTGACGATAAGTCTTGTTTCTATGCTAACGACCCGGCACTCGAAGTTCAGTCGGCCGAATATCGTGGTAAAGCCGAAAAAATACGTCAAAGCGGGTCAAAAATCAAGGTTATGTTGGTAGTTTTCTTCGATTATCGAGGTGTGGTGCACTCCGAATTCCTTCCGACCGTCCAAATTGTCAACAAGGAATACTATTTGAGTGTTAACCGTCGTTTGCGCGAAGCTTTTCGTAATAAGGGGCCGAATTTTGGGTCCAGCTCTCTTTGTTTTTGCACCACGATAATGCACCGTCGCATGCTGCATTGATTCTTCGTCAGTTTTTCGCCACTTTTTTAACCGATAACGTGCCGCAACCACCGTTTTCAACTGATTTAGCTCCATGTGACTTCTGGCTATTCAGCAAACTCAAACGACCGCTCCGAGGAAACCGTTTTGAGTCAATTGAAGTTATTAATTTCGTCACCAAGGAGATTACTTTGAGGAATAGACATGAATTTTGAAGATTAAATTAAGAATTTTTAAAACTATGAAAAAAGTTTTACTATTTTTTGCCGAGTTTATATTTTCTGTTTTTTAATGTTTTATTTTTTAAAAGTTTTACTTCGCGTAAATTGTTCTGATATTACTCTTGCATTTCTTGTTATCTTTCACAGAACTTTATTTAGTATCTTACCAAGAACACTGCCTATGCTTACATACACACACACACATACATATCCATATAACAATTCAGCGACTTCTTATCACATTTGCTGATCGTCGGCGACAAGTTGAATAGACTCGTTGTTCTGCGCGTTGTGTTTACATATACATATATACATACAAGCGTACATATGTATGTATAAAAATATCGTACTATTTACTTACCTATACATAACAGTACAATGTAATAGTTAAAGCTATATTTAAACTAGCTATTTGCAGGCGTTTAATATTTGCCAAGTAATCTAAGTGCAAATAATAAATAACTCGCGAACAACGCGATAACTACAAACGAAGGTCTATTCAAAGCTTAATAAGCAAATATGTTTGTAAGAGTTGTTGTGATTTGATTGCTATAACGATGAAGATGTATTATTGTATTAAATGAATATTGTGATAACAGCGCGCACAGAAAGTTGCCAGCTTTTTTAAAAATATTTTAATATATTTTCCTATAAACTGCCATAAACTCTAGAACTCATGATTTTTTCTACTCCTTTCTCCCCTCTCTCCACACAGACTGTCCAAACATCTTGGCGACCTCAGCTGCCGTTGCCCAAAGAACTTGACGACGACGCCAGCGACTCCACCGATGAGCAAAGTGCCGCTGCCGCCGACGCCGCCAATATGGAGCGCTCCGCACAGCATCGCACAACGTCACATGGCAGCAGCCGAAAAGACAATACGCTAAGCGGTGCACAAGCTGCGGCGCAACAATCGTCAGCGGCAAGCGCTTCGAATAAGAAGTGGTCCTTTGGGCGTCTCTTTCGTCGCAAGAAAGAGATCGCTACGGAGTCGTCCTCCGAAGAGGATCGTAAAGCTGGTTTTGTGCCACACCAACAAAGGCAGCCACCACGCGTCGCTAGTGGCGCCACTGGCAGTAGTGCTAATTTGAAAACGAAATCGAGTAAATCGCATAAAATCAGTCGTAGCGGTAAATTGAATGGCGCCAGTTTCGATCATATCGTTGTCAGTCCACAAACGTCGGGCGCACCGTCCACACCACCACATCCACCACCGCCGGCACATGTAGATCATGAATTCTTTTTGCCCGTGGAGACCATTTCACCCACCGAGGCGTACTATCAGAATCAACAACAACAATACCTCCAACATGGCGCACAACCGGCGGCATATACGCGCTCCGCCAATTCACTGGATCGACGCGCTGCAAGAGCTGCGCTTAAAACGCGCTCAGCGCAACGGCTACCGCATGAGTCGGCGCCTGGTGCGCACTCCTCCAGTGAAGAGGAGCTGATATCGCTGAATTCATCGACATTCTCGAAATATCGCAGTGATGAGAGCATACATAGCGGCGGTCAAGGCGCCGCTAATGCGCAGAACAGCAGGCGTAGTCGCGCCGCGCGCAATGAACGTTACTACAAACGCTTGTCGCGCGATGGCGAACCCAGCAGCGGACAGGTGCCGGTGATGTACGCGCCGCAACCAACACAACGCTGGAAAACGCAGCCGGTGCCGCTGTCCATTTACAACCCAGCAGCGCAAGCGCCCACCGCCAGCGCTGCAGCCGCCGCCGCCGCCACACCGCGTCTGCGCAATACAAGCAGTCTGCAACATGTTGCGCCCTACGTGCAGTGGGGCCAACTGCAGCAACAACCAAAGAACTTGCAAAATACCGTCAACGATAGCAAGCGCAGCATCAGCTATGACAGTCACATACATTTGCAAAATATCAATGGGCGCTTGCAGACCAAACCTTTGCCACCACCGCCGCCGCCGCGTGATCCGTTGCGGCGCGTTAATGTCAGCGGACAAATGCAAAATGGCAGCGCTGGCGATTTGCGCCCCATTTCATACGCCTTCGACCAAAGCGGTTTGCCGACCTTGCCGGCCACCAATCAGCGTATGGGCGGTCGTTGTGTGTCGGACGATAAAATTTGGTCGGGTCCAGCGGGACCACACTACCAATCAGTGCATTCATTAAATACGCCTAGCGCTGGTGTAACGCAACCCATGCCGCAGGGCACGCCACATCATCGTCGCTTTATAACGCGTGCCGAACGCGACGCGCACCCCGCGAAGAAATCATTGCCGAACGGCATCGAGTTTCATTATGTTGCCGATGCAACACCGCGCTCACGCAAACCCATACACATGCTGGAGCCGCAGCTCGATGCGGCGGCCAATGACGTGGCCACCACGGGTATCTTACGCACTTCCAAGAGCGGTCTGCCTACTGCGTCGTCCAAACAAATGCAAGTTAATGATTTCTGGAAGCGCCTAGATGCGAGCACGCATCAACGCGGACGCGACACGACGCGCGCTTATGCGCTGGAGAGCAATGTGAAACCGCGCTCGATTTCCAGTTCACGTGTGGGCGAATTGCGCGCCTACCCCATACCCGTATACTCGGAAGTGCAGAAACCAAATAAGAAACGTACACAAGCAGCGCCGCAACCCGGCGCGGATGAGGTGGACAGCATTGTGTGCGGCAGCTTGCATATAAAGTCCAAGCCGGACTCAAACACAAATTTCGTGGAGATACGTAATAAGGATTACAATAAGAGCAGCTCAATGCCCAACCACTACCAGCGGCGCTCCGGTGAGATACCCAATACGCCGAATAAATATGACGAGTATGTCGCTGAGAAACGCGAGCAGCATCACAAACCGATTTTCACGCCACCAACGCCGCCACAACGTAAACTCTCCATACCGCCAAGTAACGCGGCGCCTGAACTGCCCATATATTTTCCGCGTAAGAAGCCCGCCAATTTGGAGGAGGCAATCAACGAACTCGAAGCGATCTATAAGTCACTTGGTCTCACAGAGGAGCCGGAGAAGAAGGAGCGCGTACCGACACCAAGCGAATTCGAAAAGTATGCTTTGGCGCATGCGCACGAATATGATGACGAGGATTCGCCTACCGGCGAACCCGATCCGATACGCGACGATGTGGCCTATCGTAACATGCAGTTGGCGAATTTGCAGCACAAGACCGTGGATAAGCAGCCACCGTTCGGCATACCTGTTGGCCCGGTTGTTGCCGCGCCGCAAAACGACTATCTGCATGTTACGCCAATTGTAGAGCCCATCGCATCGGTGAATACGCCCGATATAGTTAAAGACGATTTGGCAGTGCGCGCCTTGCGTAAAGACCCACCAGGCGCCAAAGATAAATTTATCTACCCTTACAGCTCATTTCAGAAGAAGCATCGCGCTACGCGCACACAGTCCGCCAACATATATAATCTTATACACCGCGACGCCGCCAAGCCATCTGGCGGTGATCTACACTCTTATTTGGAATTGACGCGCAGCCTAGAGCGCGCCGGCAGCATGTCCGATCTGCACAAGGATGCTGGCGCAACGGCCGCGGATGTGCCCACAACACTAGCGCTGCTGCGCAATCTCAAAGAACAGGACCAACAACAACAACAGCAGTTGACACCACAAAAGAAAGTCGCGATACCCTTCCGACACCCCAGTCAAGGTGGCGCCATATGCGCGCTGCCCGAAAAGCTGCCCACCAGCAGCGCGCACAAAGAGGAAGTGCACAAACCGCCAGTGCCGCTGCCGCGCAAGAGTCTCACACCCGAACCGACCGCAGCGAATGCGCAAATGGAGGATGCGTTGAATAAAATCGCAATGGATGCACAAGAGAAGTCGGAGAAACTGACAAAAGAGTTGCAGGAGCTGCGCAAGGAAGCGCTCATAACTGCCGCGCGGCCGAAAGCGGCGAGCGCTGAGGAAGAGCGCCTCGAGAAGGACCTGCAGGAAATCGAGGCGGTATCGGAGGCAGCAAAGCGTTGCGGTAAAATGCTCTTAGACACACTACCGGATGCCAGTGAGAGCACGGTACAAGCGAAACCGCGCAAACTGCACAAAGAGGGCAAACTGATCGAGGCTATCGATCAGGTATCCGAAGCGGCGAATGCGGTATGTGAGAAAATACTAAAGGATATTGTAACCACCGAACCGCCGGTGGTGATACAGGAGGCAGTGCAGGTGAAGAATAAGCAGACACCCACTGAAATGCTCGTTATGCCAAATCTTATCAAAAAACTGGATCCCATACAATCGGAGCAGATCGAGGCGATCGCCAAACGTTGCATGCGCCAGCTGAGCGCGCTGGCCGATGACAATCCCGACTATGACAACCTCAATCAGGAACTCCAACAGCAGCAGCAGCAGCAAAGCGCAGCCGGAGCCGGAGCCGCCACAGCCGTTGCTTGTAACGTCGAACATTTAACCAAGGCGTCAGCGGCAAAAGTTGATAATCTCATTTCTACCGTTGCAGAAGTGACGCCCGTGCAGCCAGCTGCGGCGCAGAAGCAGCACACAGACATTGAGGAGATCGATCAAATTATGCAAGAATGCGAGGAGCAAATGCGCGCCGAAACTATAAATTCATCGACGACTACAGCGCCGCCCCCTATAGTGTTGTCGGAACGCACTTTGGCCACAACACGTCCGCTGGGCACAGCGAACACGAAAAACAGCAGTGGCGATGATCACACCACAGCGCCCAGCATGACCACAAGCAGTTATTGCAGCAGCAGTAGCAGCAATAACGTTGTGGGCGCAGCCAAACCGGGCGCCAGTACGACGGCCTCCTCGTTCTCCTCCTCCAGCGATTGCCTAGCCAAATCTTCGAGTCCCTCCGCCGGTCGACGACAATCTTCGAGCATTACCTCCTTCAATCCTTACTCCTCCAGTGATTATATTAAGTCACCAAGTAGTGAATATCATGCACCCAGCACCGATCCAATAAAAACGTTCAGTAGCACCTCGTACGATGTGAAATCGACTACGAGCGCCGCCACACCGAATATAAGCGCCACAACGAACAGCACATTTAGCTACTCGCCATCGCCGCCACTCAACCTGACGCCCGTCAGTGAAACTGCCGCCATCATTGCCGCCGAAGGTGGTCGCGCGGCGTCAGCTACGCGTCAGTCGCAAGAGCGCACGCGCACACGCTCATCTTCCTCGCCATCGCAGTACAACTCCTCCGAAGAGTTGGCTATGATTTTCGGTATTGACGAGCAGCCGCGCCGCCAACGCGCCCAACAACAAGCCAAAGAAATGCAGTCAGCTACAAAAGTTTCAGGTAAAACCGCAGTTACTAAATCAGTTCATGTGCCAAGCGCGCCATTGACATCATCCAGTCATGCATCCGCTCTCCATGCAACCATGCTCGATACTGCTACCAACACTACTACCACTACTACCACTACTACTACTACTACTATTTATACTACCGCAAATGCTACCCAGCTGTACACTAATCCCAATACTGTTGCTGTTGCCGAGGCCTGCGAAAACGTGGCGCCCGTTAATACTAATAACACAGCGCCTCTGAATGTTATTGCTGTTGTCGATGATAATGTTGAAGTTGTTGTTGTTGATATTGATGTTAAAGACACCACTACTACCACCACCACTACCACTAGTATTAGTACCATAACAACCAATAACCCCACTACCATAGCCATAAATACCAACCTCAAAAACTCATCCACTAGTTTAAGTCCAAGTAGTTATAAGCTTGCATCCATACCGGAGACTCAAGCGGACGAATTGTCGGAGTGTACGTCACCAAAACTCTCGCCCAATTTTAATAAGATCTATGCTAGTAAAATAAGTATTATCGTCGATGGTATGAGAGTTGAGCCAGCGCGCAATGTTGAGCTCACCGCGCATTGCGATTCGTCGCTGAGTTCGTGTGAGGATGAAACTTCGTCCAATCCGGACTCGGGTAATGTTAGCTTAGCGGATTATCCACTCACGAATACACAAACGAATAATGCCTGCCTGCAGCTGGAAAGCGCCTATAATAGTCGGTTTGAGATTAAGAAAAAGAAGAGAAATTTCGTTAGTGAGATAGCCATAGAGCGCACAGCTGTTGAGTCCAACACGGAGGGTGAGTACAAAAGCAAAACTGATGCTGAGGATTTTCCACCGCCACCAAGTGAGGAAGAGTTGCTTGATAGTTTGTTAGGGGCTATTAGTGTAGGGGATGCTGAAAAAGAAACGATTGAGAGTGTAGAACTTCAGGATCAGGAAATTACAAGGGAAAGTACTAATAGTGGAATATTAGAAAGCCAGTTTGAGTTGTTAGAGGTTAAAGAGAACATGCAAGGAACTTACGATAGTTTTGAAGCACAAAGTACTGACGAAAACAGTTATAAAGCAAGTAGCTTGAGTGAAAATGATATGAAAACGGAGAGTATAGGAGAATGTGCTTCGAATGAATATTTGCTTGAGTCACAAAACCGTGAATTACAAAATTTAGACGAGAGCATAATAAGTGAAAATAGCTTTGAGAGCCAAAATGAGAATATATTATTCACGGGTAGTGAGTTGAGTGAAAGTCTGGGTGCAGAAAACGCACTAAAAGAACATGCTGCTTTTACTGCAGAAGAAACTAGAACTGAACAACAAAAACCCAAACCCATTGAGCGAAAATCCAGATCGTCTAAAAAGCTCGACGACGCAGATTTGATAGAATTAGCACAACTGGTGAGAAGTAGTAGTGGTTCACGCAGAAATAGTGAAGCTTCAACAGCGGACACGTACTCTGCAGATTCTGAATACAATTCCGCCGAAGAACTGAAATGCACTGCAACTGCGTGCATTAGTGCCGAGCTCGAACAACTGAGATTAGCATTCTCCGACATTTTAGAGCGAAATCTCACAGATATCGATGAGTTGCCGCGCATCGAGGAAGAGGATGACATAGTTGCTACGCTGCTTAACCATGAAGAGAAAGAAGAGAACACAGTTAGCGAACACATAGAGCTGAACGACGAAATCCACGAGACGCCACGACGAAAACTCAGCGTAGTCTATGAGACACCATCACTAAACCTCAACATATCGGAAGTGAAGATCAGTTATACGCCAGCAGATCAGCTTGAAAGCGAAAGTACAACGCAAGAAGCGTTGACACAATTAACACAATGCAACGCCGAAGTGAAGCAGCACAAAGCGTTGCCGGAAACGGGGTTAAAGGTTAGTAGTAGTGCAGCGGCGCCAGATAGTGGGAGCCTGCTGCCATGGCGGCGCCGGCATGCTGCGCTGGAGGAAGATGAGAAGCCATCAACAAGCGCGGCGGCGGCGGTTAAAGCAACTAATGAGCGTCGCGCGCTCTCAATATTCGGCGAATTGCGTCCAACGGCGGCGGCGACGAGTAGCTTAACGACACTCGAGCACGTGCTCATGGCTTGTTCGTTGGGCGTTATCACACCGACAGATCTGTACACATTGTGCCTAATCATAATCGGCATGATAACCATAATAGCCATTGTTTTGTTTTGAGTCGCATTGAGTGTTTGACTCAAAATCAATATTGTTGAGTTTTTCTGTTTTGCTCACTGGTAGTTGTTGTAGTTGTATAATGGCGACAATTTAGTTGAAGCGAAATGTGTTTATGAAAAGAAAACTTTTGCACACTGTTAAGTTTGGTAGTGTTTGGTATTAAATAAACGAAAATTAGAAATAAACACCGTTTAAGCATTTGAGTGACTTTGAAATGAGTGGAGTTTAGAGCATAGTGTAAAGCGCACTCACACATACTTAAGTATTGTAAATTTGTTAATAGAGTTGTAGCGTTAAGTTGACTACCTGCATACTTAATATAATTTTAATTATAATTTTTGTATTAATTAACGAGCAAAACCCAAACGATTAACGAAATTAATGAAATTTAATGATTTTTTCCAAAATTAATTTTTAATTAAAAAATTTATTTTTGGAAACTTTTAGCAATAATTCTACTTTAATAAAATGGAATGTAATTATTTTTGTTTTTGTATTTGTATTTTGATTTGGAATTGACTTTAGTACCGCATACAACGAATGCTTTTATTACAAAATATCGTTTCAACATGCGACGCATACGAGATTTATTGCAACGAAATTTGCTGACAAAAACGAAAAGTAATTTTTAATTATTAAAATTTATTTGTAAGCCTAATGCGTATTAGTTTTTAGAAGCTAACTGTTATATTTTTCTTATATAAGCAGTTTGAAATAAACTTTTTTGACGCAATATTTTGCAGAAAATTTTTTACCGATTATAATTTATTGTACCGTTACATTTATAAGTAATTTGCAAGTACGTAGTTTTTTTTTATTAATGCGAAAAAACGGTATTTTTTTAATTTAAAATAAAAGTGTATAGTAATAAAAAATAATTAAAAAAATTAAATTTAAATTTTTATTTTAAATATGTTTTGTAAAAAATTTCGTATTTTTTTAAGTAAAATAAATTCTTTGAAAAACTAAAAAATATGTTTAAATTTTTGATTATTTTTTTTATTTTATAGTTTTTTTTCTGAAAATTTCGTATTTTTTTAAAGAAAAAATTATTCTTAAGAAAAAATAAAAAAATAATTTAAATTTTTGATTTTTTTTTTTTCATTTTATAGTTTTTTTTTTCAAAAAATTTTTAAAATTTTTGATTAATTGTTTTCGAATAAAAATTTTTTCTGGAAAGAAAAATTATTCATTTTTTTGAATTATTTTTTTTTGAAAAAAAAGTAAAAAAAAAAACAGAAAAATATGTTTAAATTTTTGATTATTTTTTTTTTATTTTATAGTTTTTTTTTTAATTTCGTATTTTTTAAAGAAAAAATTATTCTTAAGAATAAAATAATTAATTAAAGATTTTGTTTTTTTTTGAAAATTTCATATCTTTTTTTAGTAAAAAGCATTCTTTAAAAAACAACAAAAAGTTATTTAAAATTTTTGTTTAATTGTTTTCGAATTAAATTTTTTTTCTGGAATTTAAAGTAAAAAGTATACAGCAAAAAAATCAGTTTTATTTTAAATATTTTTTTGATATTATTTTTTTTTATTCTAAAAATTTCGTATTTAAAGTAAAATGTGTGCTACAAAAAACTGCCAACTTTATATTAAAATGTTTTTTGATAGTATTATTTTTGTTTTTAGAGGTAAATGTAACATAAAAAATTTATAAAAAACTTTTTTATTTTTTAAACATGAATAATATTTTAAAGTAAACTTGTTGATACATTTTTTCAGTATTGAAATTGTTTTTGAGAATTTCGAAATTTTTTAAGGCGGAAAGAGTAAAACACATATATTTAAACAATTTTTTATTTTTTAATTTTTTTATACGGAAATTATTTTAAAATTGATTAAAAAACTGGTAATTTCTATAAAAGTAGCAAAAAAAAATTAAATTTCCTAAAAATCTAAGAATTTTTATTTACTGAAAACCACTAAAATATCAAAAATTATTATATTTACTAAAAAAAGACGAAATTTTAAAACTAAACTTAATTTTCTCGATTACTTATGTTTATGTCTATATATGTAAGTATCATTAAGTCATCCCTTAGCATTAATACTAATTACAATATTTACATAGAAACATACATACTTTCTTCATTTGTGCATTTCTTCTGTATGTAAATATTTGTAAAATCCTTAATTAATTTTAGACTGCAATTTGTGCCAATGATTTTCCTACTTATGTAACATTTTCATTTCGTAAAATAATCAATAAAAATGCAACAGTCAATTTAAGTTTCAAACTCAAAACGCATACAATCATACATACTTAAATATTAAAAATAATAATAATTAATATTAAAAAATAATAATAATAATTTCGACTACATTTAATTACCTACATACCGTTATTTCTTCAAGCGCCGCGCAAAACGTTTTCATGATTTTTATTAAAAACGTTTTTTGTCTTCTCTTTCCCTTATACTTTCAGCTCAAGCCGTAGTCTAAGCATTTACAAAAAAACAAAAAAAAATAGTATAATATATATAACTATGTATGCTAATTATAACATTGTAATCGAGTAATCATTAACAAATGCCAATGAATTTATTTTATTTTATATGTATATTTTTTATAATAAATTTTTTTAATAATATTTTTTTTAATAATAATTTTTTGTAATTATATACATTTTTTTTGGTTTAATTTTGGAAAATTTTTCGCATTTCATTCATTTTTGAGTTGAAAAGTTTTGTAAAAATTCGAACATTAAAATCGATTGTATTTATACTCATTTTATGCTAGTTAGCGTTGTATTTGTATTTCTATGGTTTATAACTACTTGTATTTAAGTTTTAAAATTATGTTTTATGTTTTTATTTGTATTCAAGTGAAAAGAAAGAATAAAATGTTTTGAAATGTATTTTTGTAAAATGTTTTTATTTTTGGCCTTGTTTTGTTCACGCTTTCGTTGAGTGCTTGTAATTGTTTTTGCCGATTTATACAGCAACCTTCGACTGATGTGCTGTTGCTGCCGGATGAGTACGATTTCTTTAAATTGTAATGATAAATATTCTCACTAGTTTTTTGCTAATTAAAACTAGTATTTGAATACACTGAGAAACATTGAGTTCTTCAGAATTGTTTGCTAAACAATTTTCCAAGAGCGTTCTTGATGGACAAAAAAATATTATTGTTGGATATAAAGATTAATCGATTGAAATAATTTTTAAAACATAATTCTTTTAGAAAAATGTAATATTCGAATCTAAGACCAATAAACGAAAAAAATTAATCATATTTTTTCTTAAAGAAAATAAATAAACTATTTATCTTAAAAAAAATTAGAAACAAATTACTAAAATAGTTTTCTTACAAAAAAAACAATATCAAAATATGATTTAAAATATTATTTTAAAAATTAAAATATTTTTCTGAAAAAAGAAACTAAAATATTTTTTCTAAAAAAATAAAATTATTATTTTTTTCTTAAAAACACAATTGAAAATAGAAATATTTTCATTATTTGATTGAAAAATTTTTTTAGAAAAATGTAGTATTCGAATTTAAAAATAAGAATTCCTTGCGTTCCTAATTAAAATATTTTACTTAAAAAAGTATTTAATACATTTTTCTTTAAAACACAATTGCAAATAAAAATATTTTCATTATTTGATTGACATAAATTTTAACTCTTAATTTTTTTTGGGAAATTTTTATTGAATTAAAAAATTAAAAAAAATAAAAAAATTAAAAATATTATTTTTTTCTTAAAAAGAAGTAATTAAAATATTTTTCTTAAAAACAAATAATCAAACTATTTTTCATGAACAAATATTATAGAAACCTTTTTCATAAAAAAATCATTAATATATACTTATTTTCATAAACCAAAAGTATTGAAAAATGTTTTTCTTAAACAAAAATTAATTAATATATATGTGTTTCTTAAAAACAATAAAATAATTAACAAAAATAAAATTTTCATAAACAAAAATTATTAAAATAAAAAAAAATAATTTAATAAAAAACAATAACATTTTATATTTTTTTTTTAATAATTTAAATATTTTCCTGGAAAAAGAGATAAATAAAATATTTTTCTAAAAAAATATTTTTTTTTGTTTTTTATTGATTTTTTCAAGTTTACTTTTTACAGTATTTTTTTTTTTAATCCATGTTAAAGTATTGATTTTGCATACAACCCAAAATGCAACCCTGAAAAAGATCAAATATAATATATTGTATGATATTTCCTTAACTTTATTTAATAATTCTTGTCGAATATCATCAAAGCCTAAGACAAGCTGCGATATGTATAATGGCGAAAGCAGCAAGAAAAACTTTGAAATATATATTTATAAGGTTGAGAAATGTCTAAAAAATACTGCAGTTCTCCGCTACGTGCCAATGGTTATTTCTGTTTAACTGGCAACATCAATTTTAAGTAGAGATCCCGAGAAATTTTTTTTAAATATTTTCTCTAGAGCAAAGATCCCTTGAAAATCTAAATTATCTGGATTGCCGTTGATTCAGTGTTGATTCTGTCTTTTCGAACTCCTGTATCAATTTAATACTTTTTTTGGCAAATATTTTGTGCCATCATTTTTTTCATATTTTATTATTTTAATTTTTGCATTTTTTTTAATTTTTTCTGATTTTTTGCTTTTAATTTTTTTCCATTTTCGATTTCTTTATTTTTGCATATTTTTTTTTTTAATTTTTATTTTTTTTGTTAATTTTTGAATTTTTTTTGGTTTTTAATTTATTATTTTTTTACCTTTTTTAATTTTTTTTTTGATTTTTGTATCCCAAAATCGATATTTTTATACTCTCGCAATATGCTGTTTGTTATGTATTTTTTAACAAACAAGTTGAATGATAATGAAAATTTTAAATATTTTATATACATATACATATATATGTATGTATATATATGTATATACATATATAGTATATAGAATTATTATTTCATAAAATAATTCAATTTAAATCCTTAAACAGAACTCATCCGGCAACACTGTGCATCAGTGAAACACCCCTCTAATCATAACACTTATTTTCGAAATAAAAACTAACACAATTGGAAATTGTATACTTCGTTTTTGTTCGGCAAATTTCGTTGTTTTTATTAAGATCTTGTATGCCTTGCTAATAACCTATATTTTTAATTTTTATTGTTATAACATATTTTTTGTTTGAAAAAAAAAATCATATTTATACGACTAATAAAAAAAAAGTTGCGCTACAATTTCAAAATAACCGTGTTTTAATATTTTCTGAAAACGCTGCTGTTACCGCTGCCCAGCCTCTGTATGTATAAATCATGTTTATATATATAATATATGTATGTATGTATATATCTATATATTTTATAAAGCTAAACATTTAAACGCTTATATACAAATTTTAATTTTGCATAATTTTTCTTTATATGTAGATATCTATTTTAATTGAAATAACAAAGAATAATAGTGCAGTGTAAATACTAAATAAATATATATATTTTAAAAATTTCATTACAGCTGGGTAATACTTATGTATAAAGTGAATATTGTTTTTTTATTTTAACTTTTTTTTAATATGTCAAATATTTACATCCATATTTACGGTTACATTTGATTACTTTGCTACAAAAGACTCACTCCCTCCTAGCGGCGAATAGCGATAACTGTTGACAGCTTTCCGACTGTTCTCTACTACAATTTCTTGCCGACAGATGGTGCTGTCACAAATTTGAATAATACGCTGTTAATAACAGCATATGTTAGTGTTCATTTACTGTTACAATTCCGTTAGCAAATATGAATAGTTTTCTAACAAAAATTTGAATATTATTAGAAGCAGAATTTAAATAATATAATAATTAAGTATATAAGAAAAGCTTTCATAGTTTCTTCAACAAAATTTAGCCTTCATATCGATTTTTATACTCGGAAGCTCATACATACCCTGAAGCTATAGTACCCGGTATTGTAAATAGAAAGCAAAATATTTAATTATTCATAAGTTCTTATTTTGTCGCCTTTAAAGTGACTCCCACCAAATGTAATACACTGATGCCAACGATTTTTCCAGGGCTCGAAACACTTTTCATAAACACTTTTTGGGATGACCTGCAGCTGCTTTAGCGCATTTTAGTTTAGAAAGAAAATCACACAGAGCCCATTAGTCACAAACTCTGAGACAAACTCTTTGTTCGCTATTTTTATCCATTGTAAAAATCGCAACATGTGTGCCGACTTAAGCAGGTGCTGTAAACAAACTGGTTCACAGATCACGCTCATATTTGCGATAGTAATTAAGGACAGTCCTTCCAACTTAGCAAAATACATTTTTTTTAAATATCATTTACTCGAGGAATTTAATTACAAATTCCGGGTACTTTTGTGTGACAAGGTTTGACACTTTGGCCATACTTGTATAATCGTTCGTTCAATGTAAGGTGTCGTGTTGCTGAGTCGGATCTGCGACCCATAGGTGGTGGCGTACCTCAAGGCATCGTTCTTGCGTCTGTGCTCTATATTCTTCTCACGGCTGATCACTCTCCTCCTGCTCTGTTCGTATGGAATTCAAAGCTTGAGGAACTCCACTGTTTAAAATTTTAAAGTCATACAAGCCTTACAAAATAAATATCCACGCAAAATAGTGGCTGGACCTTTTTACAAGGTGCTTTCCAAAGCAAACAGGACTTTAAAAAAAAATGGTGTTTTCGGCAAAATCAATATATTTTATCCAAAATAGTCTCCTTCTGCTTCAATACAGCTTTTTGCACGGTCCAAAAGTATGTCGAATAAGTGTTTTAGCTCGTTGGCCGGTATGGCCGCCAGTATACCGGTGCAAGCCTTTTGAATGGCCTCTACGTCTGCATAACACTTTCCTTTCAAAATGCACTTTTCCGAAAAGGAGGAAGTCGCACGGTGCCATATCAGGTGAATACGGGGAGTGGTCAATGGTTAAAATGTGATTTTTGGTCAAATAATCGGTCAGAATCGGTCCTTCGAATGTTGGATTCTGAGCAATTTTTGGTCGTCAGTCAATTTGTGCAGAACAAACCGTGCAAACACCTTTCATAAGCCCAAATGCTCGGTCAAAATGCGCTAAATCGATATTTTGGAGATGTTCAATTCCATTTCCATGAATTTCAATGATGATTTCGGCTGATTTTTGATGAATTCACGCACAGTTTCGATGGAATTTCCGGTGATAACGGGTTTTGATTGGCCCACATGCTGATCGTCATTTATGTCCTCACGATCACTTAGAATAACGTCCTTCATCAGGACTTAAAAATGCCCACTGTAAAAGAAACTATAAAGATATTAGTAGTAGTATCTCGATTTTAAAATTCTTATGATTGAGCAGCAAGTGAATCAAGCCACACCATAAACGTGTAAACTAATAAGTTTGACTAACAAATTTTAATTTATTCTAAGGCAAAATTTAATTTTTTATGCAAAAACTTAAACGCCTTATTACTCTAAATCACTCTAAAGAGCATAATAAAATTCTCTCCATATAGTTGAAGCTAAACTTCTACCCCAAATGAAGCTGAAAAGCATAAAATTAAGTTATTTATTGTATGTGAAAAGTAATTTCAACCGCCACCAAATAACCAAACAGTCCAGACAAAGGCCACAGACTACAACCAAAAAAAAATGAAGCAAAATATATGAGCTTCAAATCCGCAACTTTCAAAAGTATTTATAGCGAAAGACCACTTCAGGGCTTGTACTCAAAGTGCAGTAACTAACTAAACTAAGCACCAAGACACACACCAAAATTTGTAGCAACTTCATGAAACTCATCAAAAACTATTCACTCGCTGACTCTTCACCGCAGACGACGAATGAACTGTCATGCTTTCACATTTCAACGAACACTTGCAACGCTAAGATGTTGCATGATGTTATTTTGAACAAGTGCACGCCCTATATGTACATATGTATACATTCCTTGTACCTTTAAATAAATACACACTGTTATTAAATGAGCAGCGCACGCCATGGCGTATACGCAACGTCGTGCTTGCTTGGCTGGCTGGTTGTCTGCGCAATTTCGTCTGGAATTTTGTTTTCGTTTATTTTCGTTTTTGTGCACCCATACAATGGCAGCAGCAGCCAAGTGATGCACGAAAAAATTACCAAACAGAAGAATAGAAGACTGTGAAGCAGACAAGTAAACACGTGTTTAAGCAGGAAAACGAAACTGAGATGCTGAAAAAATGAAAGTATTTAAGTGAGCGTAGTGGAATGGTTGCTGCACAAATACAAATAGACAATAGCGTAAAAATAAAGGGAATAATAAAGCCGCAATTGCATTGGACAAAAACAAAAACAAAAATACAAATAATACCCTACACAATTAAAATAGCTTTAGACATAAAGATCTGACTTGGTTCGGTTAGTTTGTATGGCAGCTATATGCTAGAGTGGGCCGATCTGAACAATTTCTTCAGGGATTATAGCGTTGCCTCAGATTATAATCTTTGCCAAATTTTTTAAAGTTATCTTGTCAAATAAAAAAGTTTTCCATACAAGGAGTTGATTTTGATAGTTCAGTTTGTATGGCAGCTATAGGCTGTAGTGGTCCGATCTGAACAATTTCTTCAGGTATTGTAGAGTTTTCTTGTACAGTAGTATATGCCAAATTTCGTGAAGATATCTTGTCAAATAAAAAAGTTTTCCCTACAAGGACTTGATTTTTATCTATAAGTTTGTATGGCAGCTATTTTCCATAATCGACCGATCTGAACAATTTCTTCAGGGATTATAGAGTTTGCTTGTACAGCAGTATATGCCAAGTTTCGTGAAGATATCTTGTCAAATAAACAAGTTTTCCATACAAGGACATGATTTTGACCGATCAGTTTCTATGGCAGCTATATGCCATAGTCGACCGATATGAATAATTTATTCGGGGTTTATAACACTGTTTGAGATAATTACCTGTATTCAACATTTCAGCTATGTGTATTATGAAAAGGGCGATTCCAACAAATGAGCAGCTTTTTAGAGAAAAAAGTACGTGTGCAAAATTTCATATCGATATCTCAAAATCTGGGAGACTAGTTCTCAAATACAAACGAAGAGACAAATGAACATGGATAAATTGCCACAGCTCGTCGTGCTGATCACATATGTATATACAGATGTGTACTATATGAGGTTTCCTCCATTATAAACTTCATTACAAACTTAAAATACACTGTGCAGGGTATAAAAAACTATAAAAAGTAGTAAAAGTAGAAAACTGCGAAAACATAATATGAAATATAATAAAGCTTTCGATGGCGCTGAAAAGGACATTCAACTGGCAAACACACTCACACAAACAATAAAAATAATTCAAATAAAGAATTATAATGTTGCTACTCTTGATTTCTTGAGTTGGCGTCTAGCCGCTTGAAGATTAAGTTGTATTACAGTATTGTTATTGTTGTTGTTGTGGGAAGTTTCTCAAAAAAAAATTTGTGAAATCGACAAGCGATACTTGAGTGATTATCGGATTAGATTTTGTAGCTGCAAATCGTTGAACTTTCTTCAAGTAATTCAGACTGAGTTTGATGTACACAAACACTAAGGTTATCACATACAAATGTTTCTTTAACTAGCTCTAAACAAATTTTTTTAGAAAATTTTCAAAATTTTTAAAAGTGCGATAGAAAAGGATTGGTGTAAAGCGATACTAAAAAATAGAAAAAAAAATAAAAAATTTATTTTTCAAATTTTACTTGACCTTCCCAAGTCATTATATAAAAAAATAAGTATTTTTCCTTGAAGTGACTTAGGGAAAAATTGCTCAGAATTCTTTTAAAGATTGTATGAGAAAAAGCTGACACCTTGCTTGCCTAAAATTTAACCAAAATTAAATATCCAATCACACGTTTATATGTACGTATCTATCAATATACACATATGTATGTATGTGTATAAAGGTACTTTCTCTCCCCGTCGCCTTTCTCACTTGTCGGCGTTTACGCAATCTTATTCTTATTTGCAATTCTAATGAAATTGGATTATCGCCAATTCAGACGGCAAGTCTCGAGTACTTTTTTATTTCACAAATTTGTATTGATTTCCAACGGTGTAGAGATTTCATACCTAAATACATATTTACTAATATAACCATACATATGGTATGTGTATATAGATAGTTCAATAAAGAGGTATGTATGTATGTATGTATATTTGCTTGTACTTTTCTTCGGTTCGTTGTCCCATGCAAAGAAACTTGGTTTATATACTGATATACACACCGTATTCCATACTCGTTCGTATGCATATCATACATATATGTATATATATATACATGTATATTACATATGTACATATGTATATTTGTAGGCCAACACACTTTGCTCATAGTGCATCATTGTCTACGTTATTAAGAAGTCAGAGCTCTAATTTCTCACTTCTTGAAGTGTTTATGTCACAGCGTGCGGCCGCTTACTTCCTTAGAAGCTCATAAATAAGTTTGCACCCACAAGCGTAATTGCTTTAAAAGAGAATACAATGTGGAAAAATTTCATGATAAAAAGCGGAGTAAGTGTCAAAGGTACCCTTTTTTGGGGTTAGAAGTTGCATTAATGAAGCTATTTGCGTTAATTTTTCTTACCATCTGATCAAAAATGACTCGGACTGGTGCAATAAATTTTTTCTTGGATTGATACATTTGCTGACAATACAGCTTTCTATTGAAATATGTGATTTTTTTTAGTCCGGGTCAAATTTGATCATTGAAAAGTTTTTACAACAACAAAACAACTGAACAAATATGACCCGGCTGGTGCGATAATTTTTTTTCTTCTTAGATTGATATCCTTTGTATAAATACAAATTTATATTAAAATATAGCGATTGTCTTTAGTCCGGGTCAAATTTGATCATTGAAAAGTTTTTACAATGTGGAAAAAATTAATGATAAAAGGCGAAAAGATAAATGGGAAGGGGAAATGGGGACAGAAATTGTATTAATGAAGTTATTTAAGTTAATTTGTTTTACCATCTAATCAAATATGACCCGGACTGGTGCGATAATTTTTTTTTTTTTTTGTCTTCTTAGATTGATTCATTTGGTAATAATACAGATTTGTATTAAAATATAGCGATTGTCTTTAGTCCGGGTCAAATTTGATCATTGAAAAGATATTACAATGTGGAAAGAATTAATGATAAAAAGCAAAGTAAGTGCCATGGTAGAGAAAGTGGGGTTAGGAATTGCATTAATAAAGCTATTTTAGTTAATTTGTCATATCAAATATGACCCGGACTGGTGCGATAATTTTTTTTTTGTCTTCTTAGATTGATTCATTTGGTAATAATACAGATTTGTATTAAAATATAGCGATTGTCTTTAGTCCGGGTCAAATTTGATCATTGAGAAGATAATACAATGTGAAAAAAATTAATCATTAAAGGCATAGTAAGTGCCAAGGAAAGAGAAATGGGGCCAAAAGTTGCAATAATGAAGCTATTTGAGATACCATCATAACATCTGATCAAATATGATCCGGACTGCTTCGATATTTTTTTTTCTTAGATTGATACGTTTGGTCGCAAATTTTTTTAAGCTCACCTGCTGCCCATGGCTTAGAACAGCTCAAGCAGATAAAGCTGAAAATTTGAACAAAATGAAGTACACGAATGATTCAAAAAGTACTTTCAGAGTTTTGTTTCTTATGAAAACCATGGATATTTTGCGCTTTACTATCGCTTCCGAGATCCTAATATTGGTGACAATGTGTTCAAATAAGAACTTCTTTTGTTAGTTATGAAGAAAATCCTATTAAATCCCAGATCAATAGCTGCAAGTAGTAACAGCATGTTCTTGCGAAGCATAAAGTAGACCTTAGTCCCAGTGCAGGCTCTTATACAATGCAAAAATCTACCAGACTTCTGTGCAAATTCAATTATACCTTCATTTTTTGCAACAACAAAATTTAACTGTGATTTCTCGACTTGAATTTTTTTTATAAAATGTTCTATCTTGAATTACATTCCTCACTTAATTACCGCTTCAAGATAAATATGTATGAATGTATGTGTAAATATGCCTTCCTGAGTAAATACTCAAGTGCCGGCTTACATACTTACATATCTACATATGCAACTCCTGAATAACTGCTGCTAAGTAGTGGGGTAATAAAACAATGCCTACGATAGAATTTACATTGCAAAAACCATAGCTACTTGACCTGATTTTGAAGAAAAACTCCTGTAGCAACACACCAGCATGAGTTACTCACAACCAACTACTGCCTTCTACTATACATACATACATACATACATTCAAATGTATATTTGTTAGCGGTAGTGCTAAGAAATCCTAATATATTCACGTCAAGTTATCTATGAGTCACCGGCACAATATCTTGCTAGCTATATAGCCAGGCAATAAATATGCACATGCACTATACATACAAACGTATGTATGTACATATATATTATATATATAAGGAATCTTCGACAAGTGAATGACTTATGCAAGCAATAACACACATACATACATACAAACATTTCTAACACAAAACATGCGGGTATGTTGGTATGCATGGCATACTCTTCATACAAAAGACATTAGATGTCATTAGCCCAAAAGGATTTTTCCGTTCGTCATAGCGATTTAATTGCCACAACCGGCGCTCAGCGCCATAATTTGACATTTCCGGTGCTTGACTAATTTCTTACGCCATTTGTGCGGGCAGGAAGCGCGGTGGCGTGTCGTGCGGTAGCGGCAGCGGTAGTGGTATGCTTGGGAAATGAGAGCGGCAAGCCGCAAATGTGTGTGTAACCAGAAGAGAGCATGCAATGCATAAGCATATATGTAGGTATCACTTACACATACAATGAAATGTGTTTGCCGAATACGCCGTGAAATCGCATTTACGGTACGTCGAGGTCACTTACCCAGTAGGGCAATTTTTATTGCTTAATAAAACTAAAGCATTTTGCATTAAAATTAACTCGATTTTATGGTTCACTTCGGTGTTTAAATTAAAACTTTTCTCACAAACAGCGAAAATAAAAATTTTCTCAGAATTTATTAAACTCGAGTTTATGGATCAGTTCGGTGTTGAATTTCTTAAACTCGAGTTTATGAATAATTTCGGTGTTTAAGTTCAAACGTTTCCCACAAACAGAAAAAAAAACAAAAATTATTTCTGAATTTATTGAACTCGAGTTTATGAATCAGTTCGGTGTTTAAGTTTAAACATTTCTCACAAACAGAGAAAACAAAAATTATCTCAGAATTTATTAAACTCGAGTTTATGGATCAGTTCTATGTATCTCAGAGTTTATTAAACTCGAGTTTATAAATCAGTTCCGAGTTTACGTTAAAACTTTTCTCACAAACAGCGAAAACAAAAATTTCTCAGAATTTATTAAACTCGAGTTTATAAATCAGTTCCGAGTTTACGTTAAAACTTTTCTCACAAACAGCGAAAACAAAAATTTTCTCAGAATTTATTAAACTCGAGTTTATGGATCAGTTCGATGTTGAATGTCTTAAACTCGAGTTTTTGAATAATTTCGATGTTGAAGTTCAAACATTGCTCACAAACTCAAATAAAAAACAGCGGCAACTCCTTAAACCCCTTTTTTTCTTTTTACACAAATTCTACCATAGAACTATACTTTACATCAAAGTTTGGTCCATTATGTCATCTTCAACTTTATGTTTCTTAAACACCTAAAGAATTGACATTAAACTCGAATTTGCCTCTCAAAGAGAAGATACTATCATACATGTACATACATATACCTACCAGTTTTCTTCCATGGCACCTGTATGTGTTTATGGATATACGTAGGGGTATGTCGAATGAGTATAATTCGTTTATGATTTTATGCTAAAGATATGAGAGCGCGCTCCTCGGTTTATTGTTTCAAACGTTACTGTTGCCACTGCGCAGGTACAAACAAATTCATTTCGTGTTCAGCTTCTTGTGAGAGCATTATATCTTCACTCTCTTTATTATTATTGTTGTTGTTAATAGAAATGGACTTTTTGGCAAAATGTTCTATTAAAAAATTTCGGTTTCGAGAATATTGCTTTCAAACTGTATTCTATCGAAAAAGAATATTTTTCTCAGTAAAGTGGACTATTCCGAGAAGGATTTTCAGGATGAGAGCTTTCGCTTCAATATATACATATATACAAAAAATATGTTTTAAGGTGGGATGACAGGCTACACATTTTTTGTCGGTGTTCAAAGTCTATGCTTTCGGAGAAAGATAAGCTTCCAAATCTGTGGTGATCCAGCAAAGTAAACTCGATTTGGTTTTTTTCGTTGTTGTAACGGTTAAGCAGACATTGGTTGGGTGGCGAGGTATATGTAAGTTAATGCCATCAAAGTAGTCAACAAAAGCCCAAGAAACGTGCTGTTTCGACAGTGTCGAATCGTAGAGAGAGAGGTGTTAGATGAGTTGGTTTCATAGAGCATGCAAAGAGGCTGATTAGAATCATACGAGGACACATTGCATGCTGAATACATATTTGGTATGTCAGAGTCGATTCTGGTTAAGTAGATGTTTAACTTGCCACAATATCCAGAACTAAGTTGTGCAAGGGTCACACTAGATACGCAAGGTAACTCCAGCTCTTCTTCTGCTACGTGTGGTGACTCCAAGAGGCAGTAAGTGAATTTGTTAATAGCTCCACTGTGAATGGCGTTCAGTGCATGACTGAAGTCCGTTGCGTCGGTAGATTGTGTAATTTCGTCGAATTTTCTCATGAAATAATCTCTTGATGCGCCTAGAAGGCGGCTTTGCTCCACGCAGATAACTGCAAGGATGCTTTCTACGATCGTATAATTATCAATTTATGCGGTGATGCTTTTGGTAGTTGAGAGAGTAGCGAGATATAAAAGTTAAGCAGTAGCGGGGAGACAACTATACCCTGCGGACCTCTTTCGAAGTAATACAGTTGATTGTCTACCTATAAGGCAATTCATCTCTGGCGGCTTCTTCTTTGCCCATATACCGGCGAGGTAGTAGTGGGTGGGAAGAAGCCGTTGAAAGAAAAAGGCAGTGAGCTTCTTTACGGATGGGTCAGAGCTTGGGAAGAAGGTTGGTAGAGAGGTTTACTGTTTCTCTATCAATTCCAGCTTCAGACTTCCTAACTATTGCAGTGTTTACCAGGCCGTGGTTGTAGCCATCAAGGTAGCAGTAGATTTACTACTCCGGAGTGCAGCGTCCTTCAGAGAAGTGACCATCCATTCAGATAGCAGAGCGGCGATCGTAAGAAATTGTAAAGCCGATGATCTAGCAAGAAAAGGCACCCTAGAACCGCTATCGGCAGAATGGCAAAGCCTTCTTGTCCAAAATCGATCGCTAGAGATCTCGTGATGTTCTTTCACTCTCCCTAGTTGTGAGGCTTTTTACTGGCTATAGCCCTATTGACGTCCACGCAGTAGGGCTGGAAATCCCACCAGACGCTATCTGTGAAACCTTTTCAAAGAAGGTGAGGTGGAAACAATTCAATACTTTCTTCTTAACCGTCCCGCGTTTTGGAAGTCAAGACTCAAACACTTGGGCGCGCTTACCTTCAGACATCCCCTCGAACTGGCGGAAATGGAAATTAAACGCCTAAGCAAATTCGTATTGGCTACTAAGCGTTTTGCTAATTTGTAAGTTCGAACACTGGAGTTCTTCTTTTCTATCGCTTCACAAAGGACTACTTATAGCAGTCCACTTGCGATATTTGATCAGTCAACTAACGTGACCTAACCAAACCTAAGGTAATTCATGGTCAATCTCTTCATTGTGGAGAGATTTGTTTGATGTCTTCTAGTACCGTTGAAGGATTACCTGTGCCAAAGGCTTTTGACAAGTCGAAAGCTCATAAGATCTCAAATTGGATTCATAACTTAGTAGAAAGCTATATTCCATAGTCTTTATTTAGATCATTTCAAATAACCATTTTAACTTTTAAAATTATTACATAGACGGGGCTGGTATCTGTACCCATTACAGCAAAATCGTTTTGAAACTCACTTTAGGGCTTAATTTCGACTTCAGACCTCGAAAATGTAGTCAAAAAACGAAAGTTTGCGGAAAAAAGTCGTTCGCTAGATGACGCTGTAGTCGAAATATTAGAAAACTTTTTATTATGGCAAAACTTTGAGGATAGTTAATAGCATATTATACCTTGTCGGTTATAAAAAATCAAGGCTTTAGAAGACTTCGAGTTTAGTTAAAAAATAATATTTTTTTTCCTAACACTATCCAAAAGCGCCAGCAGCTGTGTCCAAGCGCCTAGCATCCTCAAATGAAATTACAATCAAAAAATTGCCTTGTAAACGTATTAAAATGACGCAAACAATATTGTTTTATCCTTCACTTCAGTTCAATGTCAGTGTGAACATGATTGGGAATTATGGAGCACAGCAGTTGCATGCCTTTGTCCCTGGGATGTGATTTCCTGTGGCGCTGCAAGCGCCTGCATATGCATTCACATGACTGCGACTATATCGAAAGCTTGTACAAATTTGTACGTCCTCCAAGCTGAAGAAACAACATAAAACTTCTCGAAGCGTCAAAACAATAGTAGCATTGTCGCGAAGGTTGCGATTTACATAGTGCCTGCTACTTACTAACCTCGCTAACAAGCAAGTTTTATTCAATATTGGATTGGAGCACAAAAACAAGATGGCAAAAAAGCAAAAAAACAGGAAAAAAAATGTGAGACATTGAACTTTGCCGCACAGCTGTTTTTTGCCCATCTCGCCTTCGGCTGTTGGGCGAGAACCAGTTTCAACGCCAGCTAACAGGTCCTCCCTTCATATGCCCACACATATATATGTGAATATGTTGTGCGTTGCATATTTCTACATTTTAACCCACTCGCTAGAATTGCGAAAAACGCTTTCGAACTTGCCACACGCTCATTTGCGCGCTCGCGCTCTTTCACTCTCGAATCTCTCTCCGGCATTTAAGGACAAACAGCTGTTCGTGGTCACGTTGCGCCGTAGCAACGTAGACGACAGTCCACCTTCGTGTGGCAAACACGTTTCGACAGCGAGCCAATGTCGCACAGGCGTTAGGACGCGTTGGAAGCTTATGGCATTCGCTGCTGCAGTCGCGTAAATAAAATCGCCAAAGAATATTGCAAGCAACACAAATAATTGAAAATAAATGAAGAAATGCATTCGAAGCGCGTCGAAAACCAGTGAGTGTCTCAGTGCTGTTCGCTCCCAGCAATTGAGTGAGTTCAACTGACAGGTGTATGTGTGTGTGTATAAAGGGAGGAAAGTCAATGTAGCTTGCATTGCCTTTTTAAGAAGTTGTTGCTGTTCTCAGACAGCATTTTAGTTAGAACCTTTGGACCTCGCTGGCCTGCAACAGCAGCCAACAACTTCAGTCACCGTGCAAATGCGGCCGCGGTCGCTATGGCCCAGAGCAGTTGGAAAATACCATAATTTTGTGTGGACTTTGCCCGAAATTCCGAAATCACCTACGACAGCGAACGAGACAAACACACGACTACAGCAAAAAGTGGTAACAACCAAAAAGTTAAACAAATAAATAAATATTGACAGACACAGACTACAAATTCGTGCACAAATGTGCTTCGCGTTGCAAGTCAGTTGTCATTCAGTTCGCTCAAAGTGACAGTATTTAATTTATCGACAAATGATTTGCTGGATTTCGCGTTGTGTGGCGATTTATTGCGCAAAATTAGAAAAAGTCAAATTTGCAATGAAAATGTGATCAAATCTCAACACCTCAAAAGTGATGTAATTTAATGTGTGTGTTTAAAAATTGTAATAACTCTTTGGAGGATTGAAAAGCTTATTGGATTTTTTTTAAGTTGTGTTGAGTTCAATAATTTTTGTCCCAAAGTGTCACTTGTATAACAAATCGCATAAGGATAACAAATTTAAAAAATAAACAATTTTAAATTAAAAGAATAAAAAAGTTTTAAAAAATTATATAAAATTAAATTTTTAAAATAAAAACTCTTATACATTCACTACATTTCACTTAAAACTAATAAAAAAATTATATAAAACGAACATATGCTAAAATTTAGATAACAATACATTGTGACAAAAAAGGTCGCGGAAATTGTAAATAAAAAGCAAAATATTTAATTATTCATCAATATTTATTTTGTCACCGTCCACGTAATCCCCACCAGATGAAATACACTAATGGCAACGATTTTCCTTTTTTTTTGGGATGGCCTTCAGCTCTTTCAGCGAATTTCTTCGATCGACTGAAAACGAGCTCCGTTTCAGTTTGGGAAACAAGAAAAAAAAAAACACATTATTGACCGTCTGTCCCTCCAGAACCAATTCATGATGCACCAAACTACGAATATCGAAAGAAAAACAATGAGCATCACTTTGATTTTTGAGCGGCTTTGGTGTTTTTTTTTTTGTTTTCGACTCATTTTTTCCCTCAATTCCGATGATTGTTGACTTGTTTTCATATCAAACTCATAAATCCATGTCTAATTAGCAGTTTTAATGTTCTCCATGAATGTAGAATCGGAATTTGCATGATCCAGAGAGACTTGTTTACAGTACTCTTTTTGCTTTATCAGGACGAGTCGATCAAGAACGCGTTTCATACCCAAAATATCCACCAAAATCAATTGAACGGACTCGCGAGAGATGTCGAGCTCTCTTGCTATCTCTCTAACACTTGCCTGACGATTTGCAAGCCCAAATCTTTCAATTTTTTAATATTATATTTTCATCAGGTGAAGAGGTTGAAAGTCGTACAAAACGTGGCATGTCTTCACGGATCTCTTGACCGTCTTTGAAGGCTTTGTACCACTCGTAGGCTGCTTAAAGTGGCTATCTTCTGTGATGGGTGTTCCTGATTTCTTGAAAGACATATGTATAGCAAAAATGATTGTGTATCACACAGATCTTGGTCTTCATTGTTATTCTAGTGGTATGGCTGCGAGATGTTTGGTTTTCCACAAAAAAATTGCAATAATTTGCTTGGAAATGCTTCGTACGCGAATTACTCTGGTTGGGTACGGCTCATCTGGAAACATCCATGCAGTCAAGTGCTGTGTACTTTCAGGCTCATATGCGTAAATCCACGACTTCTTAGAAGTTTATCGTAGTTTGTTAACATTTTTCTCTGGTAAACGGCACGAGCCGTTTTCGAGCGATCGACAAATTGTGCGGTATCCAATGTGAACAAACTTTTTTTACAGTCAAGTGTATTGGGTGCAATCTGGTCACACTAAAGCCTATACAGTAGAGGCCCGCCAATCCGAATCAATTAAAACCGTCCCCTATCCGGAATATAAGGAAATCCGGATTACCAAAGACATATCAGAACTATGTATATATAACAAATAATACACATATTCCAAAAAAAAACAAAAAAAACTTAAACCAATAAAGCATTAAAGCGAATGTAGTGAATAATAAACATGTGATCCGGATTAGAGAATACGGATAGAGAATGTCGGTCCGGATTACAAGGGACATAATAGAAATTTTGAGTTTTTTAACCCTGTCCGGATTACAGTGGAATCCGGATTAGGCCATGTCCGGATTAGCGGGCCTCTACTGTAGTTGTCTCTATCTCACGATAGGTAACATGACTGACTATCTTGCAATATTAGTGTAAGCATGGCATCAATAGTTTGCGGAATAATAAATGATTTTGGGCGATCTTCACAAAATCCCTCTTGGAGTGATCTACGATCTCGTCATTTTCTCCGCAAGAAGAGACTGACTACAAACTGAAAGCTCGGAATAAAGTGTTTGTATGGAATATTTTTACATTTGACGAGATATCATGCCACATTTGGCAAGGGTTATTGGTAACGTTGCAAACTTCGAAGAAATTATTGAGATCGGATCACTAACTCATGAAAGTTCTTGTAATGAATCTGTCGCATTTGCGAAGGCTTTTATAATTTCGGTAAAATAAAATAATATTAGAAAATATAATGAAATAAAATTGCATGACAGTTGTTAAAATAATACAAATTTAACTTTTAACATAAATAAATTTAAATAAAAAAATTTCATAATAAATGTAAATTTTATAAAATTCTAATTGTAAACATAAATCACATTCAGTAAAAGAAAATGGTTTTTCAATTAAATTTTCTACCTTAGCACATCTAATTTGCTTAGTGCTTTTCCATGTTGATTTGTGCTTTATTTTTGCCCTTTTGTTTTCACAGTGACTTCGCGAGTTAACTGGCGTTGCCTGCATAACCTGCGGCCTACCCTTTGACCTCCACAGTTTATTTGCCGCTTTTGTTTGATTTGGCTGTGGAGTGTTTGCGCCGCCCCTTCTGTGTTGATTCGCCATATACATACATACATACACATATGTACATTTACATATGTATGTATTTTTTATGCATATACATACATACAATATTTACACTCGTGTTAGCCTTTATGCACACAGTGTGACACTCGGTACGTACTTCGTTTAACCCGTTATATCGAGCTTTTTTTTATCAAATCCGATTACTCATGAAAGCAAATTTGAAAAGTAACTTGCTTCAAAAACACTCTTTTCATATTATAATACCATAAATCTCTTATCTGATTTATGATCTCGTAAATTACTTTCGCAATCGCTTTACTTTCTTCTTTTTATCGCTTGAAGCGTGCAAAGAGTGTTTCTGTTTTTGAGTGTCTATAAAATAACGATTATGGTGTAATGACTTATGCTGACTAGTTTTTCGGTTATAACGGTGCGCGACAGTAACACTATTATTTTTTGTTTGTTGTACGAATTTTCATTTTCTCTGTTTTTGTTGTTGTATTTTTTGCACATTTTGCTTGCCATAAATGCAACTTTTGTACAAGTTGCACCTACACGAAAACTGTTGAATAACGGCAAAAAATATACGACACATACTTGTATTTAACAGTTACTTAGCCAGAGTCACGAGTATGGCTGCGGCTGTGCTGCTTAACATTACAGCCATTAACATAAATAGCTGCCATTTGGCGTATACCAATAAAAATTGAGTTGATTGCGTTGAGTGCAGTGAGTGGCTGTGTTTTTGCTTGCGTTAGGGTTGCTCTAAATTGTAAGGATTTATTTTTTATGGGAAAGTAGGTGGTAGAAAAAAATTAATTTATAAAAAAAAAAGCAATAAAAAGTAAATATAGAAAGAAACTATTAAATAAAAAATAATGGTTGCTACAACTTATGTCAAATTAATGCAAATAATCTCCAACTAATTAAATTTTTTTCTTGATAAAGCGCACTAGTCATATTTGTACAAACCAAAGTCTGAGGTGACCAATATTTATTTATTTAGTATATTAAGATATTCATTTTTTTTCTTACATTTTTCCGATCCTTATAAAAAAATTTTCATCACAAAATTAAAAAAAATGCTTTTAAGCTACTTACAAAACTGATAAATTAAAATAAATAATAAAATTCATCAGAGTCAATTTTTTTTTACCGAAATTGAGTCTCAACTGTGGACAACCCTACTAAGTAAAAAATTATGACATTTCTGCTAAACTTCAATAATACGAATTCTTGACTTAAATATGTTTCAAAAACGACCACTTAAATTAAATATAAAATTAAATATACAGGAAAGCCAATCCTAACAAGCAACGCACTTTACATACATACATATGTATATATACAAAAATTAGAAAAAACAATGTATATTTTTCATTAACTTTAATTAGGTATAAAAGTTGTGGACGCTCCTAATATGTAAAAAATTAAAACTTTTCTTCTGAAAATCAATATCAAATAAAGTAAAAAATGCAAATAAAATATGCA